>NC_056730.1:516774350-516886850 GCF_019279795.1 Protopterus annectens | reverse complement strand
GCCATTCTGCACTAACTCATAGCAGTTTCCACTTAGGTTCTTGACATAGCTAAAGAAAGCTTTGTGGTTATCTTTGGAGTCATTGGCAATTTTTCTTTCAAAACTAGCCTTGGATGATTTAATGAGGGATCATAGTTTCTTGCTGATACTGATCGGGGATGTCTTTCCTTCTTGGGATTTTACTCTTTTCTGTACTAGTTTCCTTCTTCTGTTGTATAGCTTGTTTATGGCAGGGGTCCACCAGACTGGTTTCCTTTTCTTGGAGGAGTGAGTCTTGGTTTTACCTGGGATAGCACGATCCATGCATTCCTGCAGATGCTCATAGAGTGCCTTTGTAAAGGTTTCAGCAGCTTGGACAGCATTGTCCTTTAGCATAGGGGCTGTGAACCTTTCCACTTCGGTCTTAAGTAACGTGAAGTTTGTTTTTGAAACGTTTTTCATGGTGGTTTCCTTGATTGGGTGTGGGGGTGGAATGTGGATATCTAGAGTGATTAGTCTATGATCTGATCTAACCAGCGAGGGGTTGACCTCCGGTGTGGAACACCGGTCGCCCATGTTGGTGATGACCAGGTCCAATATGTTGTTCCCTCTGGTGGGGGTGTTGACCAGTTGATCCAGGGTGTTCAAGTTTATAAATTCTAGGAAGCGTTGGGCAAGAGAGTTAGTACTTGAGTAGTTCTCCCAGTTTATGTTTGGGTAATTGAAATCACCCAGTATTAAGGTGTTTGGTAGGACCTTCATATTTCCCAGTGTTTCCAGAAATGCGGAATGGGGGTCCTGGGCCATGGTGGGTGATCTGTACCAAGCTACAATTTGGATTGCAGTTTTGCCCATTGTTAGTTGCACATGGATGATCTCTGATGCATTGTGCTGCACCACTAACCTGGAGGTGTGGGTATCCTTGATGAATATGGATACACCCCCGCCTTGTGTGTTTCAGTCCTGGTTCTTTGGCCAAAATGTATGGTATGAGTTATAGCCTAGTAGTGCTGGGGTGCTCTCAGGAGCCCTAAACCAGGTTTCTGTTACAGCACAGATGTCGATGCTCTCCATACTGAGGAGTGCCTCAAGTGCGTACATTTTGTGGTTTAGACTTCTGGCATTGAGTAGCATTACCCTCAGTTTTTGGTTACTTTTGCTATTTATGGTGGTGGGTTTGTCTTTTGAGCCTTGGCTAAAAAAGGCACTATGGGGGTGGCAAGAGAATGCCCTTCTTTGGCAATCCTGCTGATGTCACCCACCTGTGTATACTCCTCTGGGACTGCTGTCACCCAGTATTCTCTGTAGCGCATGCTGTAACTGCGTATTGCTGTAGTGTGAGAAACTAGTTAGGTAGGGGCTCTATTCCAAGAAAGACCAACTGTGTGTGTCTCTGTCTGCCTAAGACAGGAACAATGCTTTTTAGAGGATGCACACTCTTTACAATTCACATGATCACCTTTGGCAATCCTGCTGATGTCACCCACCTAGGAATACACCTCTAGAAGTGCTGTACCCCTGTATTTTCTGTAGCATGTGCTGTAACTGCGTATTGCTGTAGTGTGATAAACTAGCTAGGTAAGGGTTCTATTCCAAGAGAGGCCAACTGTGTGTGTGTGTGTGTGTGTGTCTCTCTGTCTGCCTGAGACAGGAAGTATGCTTTTTAGACTATGCAGACTCTTTACAATTCACATGACCACCTTTGGCAATCCTGCTGATGTCACCCACCTAGACATACACCTCTGGGACTGCTGTAACCCAGTAATCTCCGTAGCACATGCTGTAACTGTGTAGTGCTGTAGTATGATACACTAGTTACGTAGGGGTTCTATTCCAGGACATGGCAGGTGTGTGTTTGCCTGTCAGAGCCTGTGTGGAGGTGGCTGTGAGTGTCTAACCACTGGACATGTTGGAGAGCAGATTTTGTAGTTTTTTTATATGGTGTCCTTCTTATATGTCACAATGTCCACCTCAGAAAGAGTACAGATGTCAGTCAGCCAAGTTGACAAGCCATATCCCTACATCTGGCAAAAAGCCTGGTGAACAAAGTATGCAACCTTACTATTACCCGGAATACATCCTGAACCCATGTTTCATACACAAACACACTTGCCTAGAATATCCCGCTATCTTGCTAGTATCCTGCACATTGATGACAGATAGTAAGCATGGTGTGATTGCAGTGGGCTGCAGAGGGCATGGCACCCTGTACAGCAGTACAATAGGCACATAATTGCGAACAATGTGCCTTCACTATGTTCCCCACTGGATGCCTGCAACATATGTGGTGCCATCAAATGTGATCCACAGAGGCCATACAATGCCTTACATATGTGTCCTGTATGGACCAATGCCACTGACACCAGGGAATACCTGTATCATGCTATAAATGTAGGTGCAGGGTCAACCTGCTGACTATAAGCAGGTTCTGCCACACCAGGCCAGTATTGGCATATTGGAGGATAACGGTCTGTGTACACAACATGTGCCAGCCAAACCATGTACACCTGTACATGTCACTGTGCATTATTGTGAGACATACACATCCCAGGCAATGTCCATGTCAAGGACTATCAAACACAGACATGGCATGCATTGCAAAGCTATGGCCATACATAATGGTAACCAGGATGTCAGGACAGTTCATACAATACCCATCAGTGTGGGACATTGCAGACATTACACCCCTGTACCACACTGCACACCATTGTCGTGTGATGTGATGCCAAGGATTACCCCTCACCCAGCCTTGTACAGCCATCTTGCACAGCCAACCACTACACACCTATGAAGCAATGCACACATGCATGTCAGTACTGGCACCTTGTGTCTGAGTGTGAGGTATGATGCTCCCAACCATGGTCACTCCCAGTATAACTCCCATTGGCATACCGACAGATGTCAAACACGTGCCCTAGCCCATAAAACCTCCGGATATCCCCTGTGGTGCATGTAGTGCCTGTGCATTACTGCAGTGTGGCAAACTAAGTAGTTTGGGATTGTATTTGTGGGCCTGGTAAAGAATGTCAATGTGAGTCCATTAGAGAGTGTGGTTGTGTTGAAATTGACATCCATTCATGTGGACAACCATGTGTGCTACACCTAAAGTCTGTCTACTATATCTCTGTTGCAGATGTCACACACTAACACACATATATGTTCTTACAGCACACCAACATTTCAGCTTTGTGGCACATGGAGTAACTGCATGCGCTTGTAGTAGTAATGACTAGTCAGACAGGGGTTTGAACCCCTGTACTGGTAGGTGTGTGACAGGCGATGCTTAGGTTTTAGTCTCCAAGCCCTTCTCTGATGTACTTTGCCTCTATCTGTCCCTCCCACACACTATCTGGTGTTCACCTGCTTAGCAGCAGCTTGTGTATTGTAAGTGATGGTCATGTTCCGCTGATGGCCTCTGCACCTGTTGCAGTCCTCCTCTAGCTGATTGCATGTGGAACAGCTGCAATGATGTTCCCATAGCCATTCACATGAAACACACAGTACAATATCTAGGAACATCATGTTGGTGTTTGCCCATGACAGTCGCTGTGAGTGGTACCTGGATCTGGTGTTTGGTAAACGGCATCACAGATGATATCTGGATGTTCCTCAAACAACATACACAGTGGGAAATAGCCTAATGACAGGAGGGTGATGTGCCAGACATGACTACAGCATGTAAGTGTAGCTATGCTTCATTGAGACAACTGCCTGTTTAACAAGGTGTGTGTGGTAATGGCTATTCTGCATGTTTTAAAACTGACAAGACAGTGCTCTGTTTGTGAGGGACCCCCATCTGTAGGGCCATCCGTGGACTGTTCAGTGTGTGGAACCATTTTTTTCCTGTGTTACTCACTGAACAGACATCTGTGAACAGCAGGAGCATAGTGTGAGGATTGCAGGCAGTACATGGTGATAGTGATGAGTTACTGCCATTGCATCCCTGACTGGACATATGTCACATGAAACAGTGGTATGACAGACACTGTCTGGGGTTCTCAGTGACATGCCAATAATGGGCTACTGTTCATAGCTGCAGTCACAAACCTTCTACACATTGTACAGATGTCATGCAGTATATATGCATGTGTTGTGCTATCTCTGCAAATGTATACCATCTGTTGTGTTAGGTTGATGGTCATATCTATGCATGCTGTTGTAAGTAATCCTGAATGCTGTTGACTATTACTAAGCTATATCTGTGTTTAAACTGCAACACCATAGGCTATATGGGTTTGGAGGTCCTGGCAGAACCTTCTGTCCCACTTCAGCTGGCCATGGCACCGGGCACCAGCACATCTGGGGCCCAGCCTTGGATCTCCACCTCTGTTGGCTCTGCACTGCCTTCTGGTGGTACCACCACTGAGGATGGGGCTTGTTCCCCCTAGGAGCAGGTCCAGACAGGGGCATGTCTGCTGTCGTACAGTCCTGGATGTGGTGCGTAGGGGTCTCAATAAGGGGTTTTGAGGCCAGACATGCCAGCTCAAGGGCAGAGTGTCACATTTACAGGGTGAGGTTGCCCCTCCTAGACAGCCCCCAGCACTGCCACCTTTGCAGCTGTTTTGGTGCAGTGGTGGCTGCCCATGGCTGGGGACCTCCGTTCCACTGTTTCCATCTGGGAGCTCATGGGCTTGTGAATGCCGAACACCCCTCCCTGTCCGAGGTGTATCCCCCCATGTGTCATATACTGACCCTGTATGCTGTCTTGTCTGTCATCTTACCCTACCTATCCTCCATGGCATACCTACTCTCCTTCCCCCACATCCCACTCTCACCCTACGGAAATAAAAGGCCAATCGGTTCCTAGAACAACATTTGCCCCATACATAGCTGTCCATTTCATACACATGTCCACTGGACACATGTAACCCTTTTAATATGCATCACGACATACTCCAGTTGTCCTCACCCCTGTCCCCCAGGTGCACAATCCTAGTATGCACATGAACCCTAAATGTTCCAGGTACACGTGATGCGGACGGCCCCATTTTACACACAGCACTACCAGTCCCTCTATGGTTACCCCATGTACCTTTATCATGATGATGATGTCACACACAGCACCTTGCAAGAGTACTGTTCTCACATAATGATTGGACAGAAACTGTTATGTTAGTGTAAATAACATGTACAGAGTGATGTATATGGCCAAAGTACAAATGTTTGCGTGTATGACTGACACATGTCTGTCTGAGGGAGTCTTGATATTACATAGGATGACACCACTACATAATACAGGCATTGCTGGTGTTTCCCTTTTCATTCCTTTGTAATGCTTTGTTGTCACATGGGATGTTCCTGATATATATATATATATATATATATATATATATATATATATATATATATATATATATGTATGCATCTATATGCTGGACATGAACACTCACACATACATCTACATGATGGAATACATTTCCTATACTGTTGAAAGACTGCACTGGATGATATGTTTGTGATAAGGTCCAATGTCTGTATATCTGCCATGGCTTAGTGGTAAATCACAATAGCTGTGTGTGCAGGGTCCTGGTTTTGAGCCTTGCAGAGGCCATTTATTTTGTTGCTGGGCAGAACAAGTCCATTGGATACGGCGTGATTAAGGTACATTAAAGCAGTTGTGAGCGGGTGTGCGTGGGTTTGTGCGGTGCTAAGCAATGCTAACCTCTGGTTACAGTTTCTTACACTCAGTTAGCCTCTATATTGCTTTACCAGTGTAATACTCACATACTCACATACTGGCAGCCAAACAGGCTTACACCCGCTTGCTCCCACACTTGCATATGCACTGCATTTGGCATTTGCATCTGATATGCCCCTGCGTGGGAGTGAAGACTATGATATTACCTTGTGATGCCTATTACATCGGATTACATGCCAACCGTATCAGGGATGGCTGCCCATTAGGTGACTGCATGCCGTTTGACTGTACGGAATCCGCGGCCTGTCCAGAGTTTGATTCATATTATTGGTGTGTTCCTCTTACAATCTGCACCTGTCAGGCTAATACATGGGAACTGACACTCTTCAATACAAACAAGTAATTGGGGTTTGGAAACTACATCCTTCAGCCGAGTCATGCTACTGCATACCTAATATTCTATCATCTTTCTAAGGTTGTCAGTGGAATATGTGCTTTCTGTCCCTATCAGACCTCTCATATGATTGGGGAAATATATAAATTGAATCAGGGACACGGCATAACAATATCAGGGACACATTTTAATTATTGGTGCTATTAATCTGACACATTGACAGACTCAGAGCATTTGAATTCATACACATTTTCTGAGGTAAATGATGTTTATAACTCTTAATTGTTGTTGTTATTCATTATGTGTAATTCACCACCTTTCCTCTAAATGTCACTAGTTTTAGGAGGGATTAAGTGGAGCAGAGTTAGAAACTGAGTCAAAATCTGGGACGTCCCTGGAAATCGGGGACAGTTCAGAGGTATGGTCCCTATTTGTTCCCCCAATGGTTTATGTCCTGGCCAGTGGATGTGCTCTTAGGGGTTGAGAGGTATGGGCATCAGCTATGCCCATTTTGGAATGTTACTTACATCCTTGGGGCAGTCCTAATACAACTTTTCCAGCCAACGCCTGCATGCCTAGGCCCATAATTGCATACCCATAGTTCCCCACCTGCCACTCCTCTACAGCACTCATCCTTACTGTGGGTGCAGGTGGGGTATAAACACACCACTACACACTGCCCACTCTCCCCTTGTCGGGACACATGTCATACATTGTGTCGACCCATGGGTTATCAGGCTTGCACAACCTACTGGTCCATGTACATCTACAGGCTGGTTTAATAAATCATTACTGGGACTGACTCCAATCATTAATTTTTGGTGTCCTACAAGGGACATCAATGTCTATGTTTCAGGATTAGACCTAGCAGGTCTCTCCCACTGGTAGTATCCTGTCAGTGGTCTGAGAAGCAGTGGTGTGTTTACCTTTATTGTGTGTCTGTATGTCTCACCGGCCTAGCTGAGGGGTGGGGGGGTGATGCTACGTGTTACATGTTTGTTTATTGGACCCCTCACCCCCATATGTACGGCCTGTGAACATATGTTACTCATCACTGCTGTATCATATCCTAGCTATATACATGTGTATATTTACAGTCATATATATATATATATATATATCTATTTACATTACTATATACAGATATATCTGTATATGTATGCATACATGTATATTTATAAATTACTGTCTATATATATATATATATATATATATATATATATATATATATATATATATATCTCACAACATATGGGTCTATGGGTGTCTGCATATGTATATATTTATATGTGGGTATGTATCTGTATTCTGTCTCTGTATATATATACATTAGTACTATGGAAAGGGAGAGGTTTATCTCTATGTCGTTATGGGTAGATATACACACACATACCTCTACATATATACATCTACATCTGGTTATTCCATTCCTTGCCATATAGATTACACTTTGCTGCAGTGGGACTCGTAGTGGGTGTGGCTGCTCATTGTGGGACGCCTCTGTCCAATGAACACATTCGCTTACATCCCTAGGGCTGTCCATATAGGCCCACATCAACCAACACTTGCACACCTAGACCCATAAGTAGCTACCCATAGCTTCCCCACCCGCACCTCCTCAACAGCACCCATCCTTACTCTGGGTTCTGGTCTGTTCTGGACACACCACTACACGCTGCCCACTCTCCACTTCACGGGATCCATTTCATACAATTGTCTCGGCCCATGGGTCATCAGGGTTTCCCACCCTTGTATTCTGAGTATGTATATACCACAGCCAGAATGGCCGGTCGATCACCTTCTTTTGGTCTTGGCAATTTTTGGGATGTCCCGCAAGGGACGCTCCAGTCTGTGTTCCAAGATTAGAATTCACAGGTGCACTGTATACCCCCCCGGGTTGTATCCTGCCTGTGGTCTGGGGAGCAGTGGACTCTTTACATTGTGTGCATGTTTCCCGTGTCCGGCTGGGGGGGGTGAAAGGTCATGCTACGCGTTTCATGTTTCTTGCATGGGCTCCTCACTTCCATTGGCATAGCCTGTGAACATATGTCATTCTTGTGTGCTGTTTCCTATCATAGCTGTATATCTGTGCATATCTATGCACACACACACACACACACACACACACACACACACACACACACACACACACACACATATATATATATATACATATATATATATATATATATATATATATATACACACACACACGTATATGTATATGTCTGCAACCATATATATATATATATATATATATATATATATATATATATATGTGTGTGTGTGTGTGTGTGTGTGTGTGTGTGTGTGTGTCTATACATATATGTATGCTTGACCTGCTTACTAGTGCCTTATTCATTATGACACAGACACTTCACTCCAGTTATCTTTTAACTGATATTTTGCAGGTTATACAGCAGACAGATGTCGCAATATGTTCATGTACGGATTACCGATGGTAAATGGTATGTGATACAGTGGGATTCAGAAAGGGAATATCTGTTTGTTAGGGGGTTGCTCTAACCAATACATTATTGCTGTGCTGCTTCATTTGCATATATACCCAAATACCCATGGCTCCTGGTTCCCCAATTACACACACCCCAACGCCTCCCTCACACTACTGGCATCCATTCTCCAGTCGGATTTGCGGTGTATCCACACCACTACACATTGGCCACTCCCTACTCCTATAGACTCATCCCATCGGTTGACTCACTCCACGTATCCTCAGTACTCCCAAACGTTTAGTCCAAAAAACATTGATGACATGAGCGACCAAAAGAATACTATTTGCAATTTTTGGGTTGTCCCACATGGGACACGCATGTGTTTATGTCAAGATTAGACTCTATACTTCATTACATCCTTACTCCCATTAACATGACACTTGTTGTATCTTTTGGCTTTTCCCGATTAGGGGTCGCCACAGTGGAACTCCGGTCCGCTAATGATTGGCAGTAGACTTTTACATACCAGCTTGCCGGGCCTGATGCACAACCTTCAACGAAGGTACGCCCATTCACACATGTCTCCACGCAGAGAATCAAACCGGACAGCGTCTTACTGTGAGGCGAAAACGCTACCGCAGCACCACCACCGCGGGTCATCCCTTTAACATGACACTACAATTAATTTATATGTATGACTATGTGGTAACGCGCACGTTACACATGAGAATCTAATTATGTACGTGTTCGGCGTATTTCTTTTACAAATAGACCAGTTTAATAATTGGCATTGCCGTAGCAGGCAGATCACAGGAATGATTCCATGTGTGGGGAAGTCCTCACATTTGTTTATTGTCAGCACAGCACTGACACTGTACACACTTCTGCGTTTTAGCAGTTTCGTCCCATCCCTCTTCTGCACAACCTATTATTCTATCTACTGTCGAGGTTTGTAAGGGCACATTCATGTTATTTATGTCTGCAAATGGAATAAATGTGTTACAGAGAATGTACTTCTACATATTGATGTCTGCATGTGTGTATGCATATATACCTATAACGAACTCGCTGACCTCCACAGGGCGGTCCAGTTAGAACCAGCCCATCCAACCCTGGCACGCCTGGCTCCATAATTTCATACCCATAGTTCCTCCACCCCACCCGTGTTCAAAATACACACATACTTTCCATTTTCCACTTGGTATTGCAGGCATGACATACCTCCACACATTGCCCTCTCCTGAGCATTAGGGGCCTTACACATATCTTGTCCCACCCCATGTATTCTCAGGCTCTTCTACCATTTAGTCTTTGAACATACCTGCCCTTGCTTGTGTAATGTTCGGAAGGCCAAATGGTCTATCTATTTTTGGGTAGTCCCACCAGGGACTACCCTCTGTGTTTAAAGAAGACTTAGCAATTCAACGATGTTACTCCCACTGGTAATATCCTGCCTGTGGTGTAAGTAGCAGTGCTTTGCTCACTCCTGCCCAGCTGGGAATGGCGTATGCTGACAGCACTAAACAATACTGGAGTTGCTGTTGATTCCCTTCTCATTCCTTTTGTATGCTTTATTGTTACATCGTTCTTTCTTCATATATATATATATATATATATATATATATATATATATATATATATATATATATATATATTTATATTTATATCTATTATATATCTGTATATACTTATATGCATTTCCTATGCTGGGCACTGTTTAGACCCATGCAAGTGCACTCAGACTTGCTTACTGGTACTTATATGTGTTTACTGCTGCTTATTTGTGCTTACACCTGCTTACTAGTACCTTATTCATTATGACAGTGCCACTTTGCTTGAATTATATTTAAGTTAAACATCTCATGCGATACTCTTATGTCAGTTTTACGGCAAAACGACATTCATTCCACATGGAAAATGATATGTGCTATTGTTGGGCTCGAACCGTGACTACCTGTTTGATAGGCAGATGCTCTAAACACTACATTATTGACAGATTGATTCTGCTTGTTTTTCTCTATTTCAATGAATATGATGTGTAAGTTATGCTCGGCGGAGGGCGGCGACGCGCAGACAAGCTGCGCTTTGCTTACACCTTCGCTGTTGCTGCAATTGAAATTTATAATAGGGACATGGGGACAGGGAATCTAATTGTGACAGTTCTAGGGACAGGGCTCTACATTCCACTACGTGCTTGTGTGTTTACTACTTCGATTTTATTTCACTGTTCATGGACACTCTTGTATGCTTAGCATACATTTTGGTATCCATGGACACTGACTTACTATTAGGGGCGGGCTCTACTAGTAGACATAGTAGGTTTTGCAAGTGTCGGGGCATGTTTACGCCTCCATGGAGCACTTGCACATGCCCCCTGCACTCGCACACGTTTCCTGTGCACGTCGTGGATGTGGTGGTGCACCCTCATACATATTCATATGGCGCTACTGCACCATCTGTAGTGAGGATGCTTGGCACAAGGCTAAAACCGTCCTTGCGCCGAGCTTCTTGAATCCTGGGGAAGATCTATTAAGTGGGTATAAGGCATGTGAAGAGAATCAGGAAAAAATATCGCAAATGAAAGGTTGGTGATTAGCTCATTCAGTTTGCTGTGCTTCATTAAAGGAAGGCATCTTTTGCACATTGCTTTCTACTATCATTTTATTTTAAGATTCGTAGCTAGAGTGGTAAGATCTGTTCTTATAGGGCTGAGGTTGCACTCTTCTCATATAGTGTAACAGGCAGAAAGTTATATTCATTGAAGCTTTCTATACAGTATTTTATCCCTGCTTCATAATGTGGCCAATATCATAGTCATGTAAGTTAGTCATGCATTAGTGCCAGAAATACTGAAATGTCACCCTCCTTGTTATTCACGTCACTATGATGTAATTATTCCTGCAGTAACTGATTACATTTATCAAACTAAAAAATGATTTCCACAAATTCTGAATTCTCAGCTCTCGAACATCCATTGAAAGTTTCAGAAATGTCACTTTTGTCTTCAAATTTAATATGCAGAGACAGTTTTATTCTTGGGTACTGCTTGGCTCAGTGACTCAGGATGCACAAGACAATTTTATCTATAAGGAAAGGAAAAGCTAAAACAATGGAATTTGGTCTTGCAGTTGTTTAATGGAGAGTTCCTCGGTCTGTTAACATGAACACTCACAAATCAACTCTGACTATTAATTTTAAATATATTTTAAAGACCATTTAGATTTTCACCTCTAAATATCCCAAACATTTTATCAATACCATAGATGAAGACCACTATTACGTTACGGAGTAAAAGCTGGTAAGAAATTCTTTTCTGTTAATTAAATCATAGAACATTTAAAGAACATGACTGTATGTGGGAATCATTGCTCTCAACCTTTTGGCACAAAAAATCTGGACAAAGCCAAAAATAATGGGGAACAACCCCCCAAAAAATAGGGACACATTTTAAATATTGCTCTTAGAAACTTAGAAAGTTGCTAGAATAAAAGCTCTTGTGTTACCATACATTTTCTGAAGGATATGAAGTCTGAAACTCAATTCCCTGTCATTATATAGTAAATTCAATCCTCGTTGATTTTCCACAAAAATCCAGAAAAAACACACATTTTATCAGGAAAAGACCAAAATATGACTCAAAAATCTGGACATTCTGTGAAAATCTGGGCAGTTGAGAGGTATGGTGAGAATATTAAATAGAATTATTTACCTCATTACCCCCACTTTACAAATCATTATGTCTTATGACACTTAGGACAATTTCTGGGGGATCTAAAACAGGAGTTAACTACACCAGCAACAGAAGTTACCCATCATTATGCTGCAGTGTGGCTACATCTACATCATTCTAAAATGTGGCATGCACACCCTTAGGTGTGACCTTTGAAATAAAAAGAAGCATGGAAAAATGTTTTCTTACTAACTGGTGCAGTGCACTTTACCATCCTAGCAATAATCAGTATGCTTTAAGAAGACTAAGCTGTTTAGTTTTAAACCAGCTGGTTGATAATTTTAGGTGAAACAAGATGGTCAAAACTGAAATGCCAATGGCTCTTGCATCCTGTCAGTTAAATCAGCTCTAAGATCACTGCACCTGGGATAAAGGGTAAACCCCTTTCCAATTTAAGATGTTGTCCACTTTGTTTTGGATAGCAGGATTGTTTAGCCATCTTGTCATTTAACAAATGTCCATCTTCTGCACCTAGAATGGATGTTATGTTTACTGTATGTATGTGTCTTCCTCTCTACTCTGCTTCCCCACTACTACTGGCTGTAGTCTCAACCTTTTTCCCACTGAGTTTTGCATTTGTAAATTAATTTCTGTAGTTTTAATCAGTATGATTAGCTGAAACTTAGTACACTAGTACTTAGAGAACTGGCCCTCCATGTTTAAGAATAATAATAAAGTTATGTTGACTTGCTAGGTATATGACTATTGGATTAATTATTTTTTTCATTCAAAGCAGGAAAATGTAAACACCACACTTGCTTTTAAAAATTACTACATACCATAAATATATACAGAAGGAGTTAAAATAAATGTACCTTAACTTTTCAGGGAACATAGCATGTTACAGTCTCTTTCACATAATGAGCAGGACGAGACAACTGTCTTAAAGTATGGAGTTGCATATTTTAACTTTATAAGGTAAGCTGTTTCTATCAGTCCCAAATACTTCTCTACATCAAACCTTGTTCATTTAATATTAAATCTTATATTTATTATAGTAATAAAATATTGTGAAAAAAGTCTATACCTTGCCTTAAATTTGTTGCTTTTGGAATATATTTATGGCTTGTGTCCCATTGCTTATCTGGCCAAGATCTACTCAGAAAGCAAAACTGTATTAGCTAGTTGCAGACATCTGCTCAGATATTAGCTAGCTTGCCAAGTAGTGTGCATTGATTCTTACAATCACAGAACGAGGTCATTGTCTGCTAGCCTCTGAGAATGTTAATTTAAAGATCCAGATCTACACTGTTAGTGTGCTGTGCAGTTTTTAGAACATAGTATGATTTAGCTTCATATCCACAGACATTTGTGTTGTAGACTTAAATGTATTTGTAGGAGTCAAGCAGAAATATGGACTGAATGCGCCAATGTAAAATCTGCATTCAAAATTAAATATAGTTCAGGTTACTGAAGGAAGGAGAAAGTGTGCAAGTACAAAATAAACGCATCTTTTTCAAGAGCTGTAGGTTCAGTATATAAAGATTTCTGGAAGAGAAACACTTTTAGAATCTTGGTAGCTATTTCTTCTTTTCCAAGGAAGAAAACACGTAAAGTAAATGTAATGTGGAACTGTATCTACCATTGTATTGCATCTGTTCTGATAAATGTCCATTCTTTAAAGTACAGTGAGAATTCAGACCTTTTACTTTTCTTGGTTTTTAAATGACAGTACATTTGCATTAGGGAAACATTGACTAAAGCCACTGTTTTAACATATTTTATGTTTTCCAAATCATATAACTTTCATTGAATTCAATCAGTAAGAGTTTTATTTTCTGTGTTTATTTTTAAGCACAGCATAGTATTCACAATGTTGTTGTTTCTTTCGGCTTTTCCCAGTCAGGGGTCGCCACAGCGGAACTCCGGTCCGCTAATGATTGGCAGTAGATTTTTTTTACGTGCTGAGTTGCCAGCCCTGATGCACAAATTTCAACGAAGGTACGCCCATTCACGCATGTCTCCACACAGAAGACACTCTAGCTGAGAATCGAACAGGACAATGTCTCACTGTGAGGCGACAATATCAGAAACAAAATGAACTCACTTATAAATATCACAATGTTACAACGTTTTTTACTGAGGCAGACTCATAACCTCATATGAGATTACCAAGGAGTTTGTGTCTTGGATTACAAGGTTTATACACCTATGGTTTAAGCTAGTCATCTGATAGGACCTTGAATTGTTTCAAGTCAGTGGCTTGTCTAAGCCTCCCGAGTTTGGTTCCATTCTAACTGTGCTAAACATGAAATACATATCTTCTTTCATCTACACTATTAACCTTATCAATATAATTAGTAATGATTGATTATATGTGTGCATTAAAACATGCATGAAAAAGTAGTTGAGAAAACAAAAGCAAGCTTGTTTATACAGCTGCCAGCATCACTTAGGGGACCTTCTAATGCTGCCAACAGTGGGGATTCTGACAGCCTAGTGGAAAGTTTAAACTGCCCAGTATGGAACTGTTATCTCTTCAGCATACTTAAGACCTATCTCATGTAGGACTAATTAAGTCAATATTAAGATCTTTTGTTTTATCCAGGTGGCCACTGGATGCAACAGGGAGTCTGAAGCACAGGCATAATATAATCATATCAGGAGGTACCTGTTAGCAACCTGACTGTAAAGTTATTAGTCAGCCAGATGCATGCAAGGCCAGTACAAAGAAGCTCCTGGGCATATATCATCACAGTAGTCCAGGTGGCTGGAAATCAGAAGATGAGCTACTGTAACAGGTCAATAGATGGCAATAAGTGCTCGATCCAAGTGGTGTTCTTCAGAAACAAAATGTTATGACCACAACTGTCATTTCATCCCTGAGTGCATATTAGTCATGAAGTTTTGCATGCTTAACACTTTCTCCAAACTATTAGTTTTATGTATATAATTACAGGGTGGAGCTCTGGAGACATAAAGGACCTGAGGGTGGCTTGGATGGCATCTACCTCAGTCTTGACATGGTTTAGCTTCTAACAGCTCTTACATTTGCAAGTAAAGAAGAACTATTCATGGTTTCTAACAAACCAAAATGCACCTTTTACTCTAGAGAAAAAAATATGTAAAACTGGGTATTTTTTGTATAATTTCAGTGCCTCAGACCTCTCCACTGGCATTCCCTAATGGGAGCATGTACGCAAATGGTAATAGTCCCAGGAAGGAGCCCTTTGGACTCCTGCATCATGAGGGGTAGTTCCCAGAAAGTTAATTCCGAAGACCTCCATCTGTTTGCACTCTGAAAGGTAGGCAGCAAACCAGTCAAGTACTGTGGATAAAAGACTACACCAGGAATGTAAATGCTTCAAAGAGATCTCATGATCCATGGTATGAAATGGTGTTAATAGGTAAAGAAGAGCCAAGACTGAATATCTATGTTGACCTCCTGCTACCTTGAGGTCATTAAAGGGCCTAATAATGGTCATCTCTGTGATATGAATAGTCCTGAAACCTGAATAAAGTGGATCAAAGAGGTCACGATTCCATCAAATGACTTATCTTGAACTGCAGCAACATTCTCAATAACCTATCCTATGAGGAGAAAATTGGAGATGGGTCGTAATCATCCAGTCTGTAAAGACCCATAGACTATTTCTTGAGCATCAAAATGACCTCCTTGAATACAGGAGGAAAAATTCCAGTCCTCAATGAGGTTCACATACTTTTGAAAATAACTGGACTGAGGCTAGAAAAGACAGCCCAAGCCTTGTTTGGCCTGAGGCCATGCATCATCTTTAAGGACATAACCCAGAAATTGGGTTCATGACATCACAGTAATCAGGGGAATTAAACATATCCTATGACAAAAGGCAGAAGTTCCCTTGCTGCATCACTTCTAACTCCATTGATGCTCCGTAGTAAGTGCCTACTTAGTCAGGCCAGCCTTATTTTCATGAAGAACAGAGCAGCAACATTACATTTAGAGGCAGAAATAGCCTTCAGGCTGACAAACCAAATCTTCTACACAGTCTGTCTGCCTACTAGAAGAGCACTAGTGGCTGAGTTAGTACAGCAGAGATCTCTTTGGTGAAGAACGTTGCTTTTTTATGAAACTGTCTAACTAGTACACTAAATAAAGTTCAACCAATTTAATTTTGTTTAATGAATGGGGGCTGTTCTTCAATGGTGTTCCATTCTTAACCCTTCCTTTATATATCTGAAGAGCTTTCATTTATACCAGTGCTGAAGCTTCCCAGTGAAAGAGGGGCACACATGTAGTGGGGTAAAATGATTAACAGTATATGTAGTACTACTCTTACAGGTCACCACCAATGGTTTGGTACCATGTGCACTATATTACAGAGGGAGCTGGTCATGCTATGGGGTTTAGTTGCACATTTTCACCTTTAATCAACTCAAACCTGGGTGAATTCTCTAGAAAGAACTCCAAGATAATTGAAACAGGTTGACATCTGGCCAAGAAAATGGTTCTATGGCAAGACCCAAGGTGACCAAACAGCAGGAAAATCGAGTCCAGTGAATGTCAAACTAAGCTACTTTACTAATAATGTGTACCACCCCAAATTTCTGCAGAGCTGACAAGAATTCTTTAGTAAGGGCCACATTGAATTGTTGACCAAGGTAAAGCACACTTGGTACATCAACAATGAGATGAGAATGATTGAAGTCTTGTATGAATAACTTCACATTACCTAATTTAAAATATATGAGAAGAAACCTACATGTTTCCTTGCAGCTAAAAGGAATTTGTGTATTGGGTAAGCCCTACCTTAATAAAGGTGGAGATTATATTTATAAATTACTTGAATTAGAAACTAGAATGATACTAAGGTTTACAACTCTAAAACCTTTTGGTCTAAATCAAGAATTGGCTATTCAAACAATAGTTGTAACATCTAGCATTCCATATGAATAATAATAATATAATATATAAGGAATATTTAATTTTTGAATATGTGATTGTTTTTTATGTTTTTGTATATTTATACTTATATATTTTCATATTTTTGTATTGTAATCAGTGATGAAATAGTGAATTTAATGTGACTTGCATTGTGTCACTTTAAATATGCAGGATGAATTAATGCTTGAATGCAAGCTGTTTGTGTTAATTAGAATTAATTAATTAAAATGAATGAATATATAAGCTGATTGCAAAATGTAAGCTTTGTGATCCGTGAAGGCGAAAGGCTGAGGTACCAGATCGCTTACGAAATAAAGAAGATACTCTGGTGAAGTGCTGGTGATTTTGTGTTTTACTTCATTGTTTGTTTGCTGGTGTTTTTTGATTTGTTGGATTTTTCACTAGCACTTGCACTAGTTTGAAGATGTCACAGACAGCTGTAACTCCTGGGCAGTCTAATTTGCCAGGAGGCATTTATTTTGCGGACATTGTAAATGAAAGAGAGAAAAAGTTTTCGTTGTTGGATCCCTGGAATGTTGGTGGTAATCACGATTTAGATGGGCGATTTCAACAGTTGGAGAGACTAATGGCCAAGGAAGTTGCTCTTTTTTTGGACACTCGGCTTCTGGAGAAGTATATTAGTTTAAATCTAACTCCGAGGGGGCTACGGATCGACAGGGTCCCTGCTACTGAATTTTCAGAAGAAGAGAGTGACCTCTTCGAGGAATGGAAAAAGGTATCATTGGAGTGTACCCTTAATTGGCTCCGTATTTTGGTGAAAAGAAATATGCAAACACATGATAAGTTAAAGGCAGAGATCTTTCACTTGCAGGATGAGGTGGTGGAGGAGTCTTGTTATAGAGTGCAGATCTGTAAAATAAATGAGAAGATTTCTAAACTTGAAACTGATATTATTCAGCGGAAAAGGAACAAACTAGTAAGGGACCTAACAGACTATGAAACGGGGATTATTTTTGCATGGCAACGAGAACCGGTGCGAAGTAGGTCAAGTGTCAGGAGCGGTTCCCAGAAGCGGCAGGCTGTTTCTGCATCGCCTATGGATCAAAATATTAAAAGATATGCTTCCAAAAATGTAACTTATATTGACTCTGCAGCTTCTTCGAATATAGAGACTGAGGGGCTGATGGCAATTTAGTTTCTCCGACTACGGAACATTCTTTTCAGGCAAATAAATCTGGCTGAGGGAGAAATGGTAGAAAGGGGAGAAATCACTTTAAATGATATACAACAGAGTGAGTACAATGAATGGACATTACATATTGTAAACTTATCTGATTTGAATTTGTCAAATGAAATGAAGGCTGTGTTATCTAGGGGCAGTAAATTTGTACCTTCACATTTTCCTTCACTGGCTGACTTGTATTTTGAATTGAAAGCATTTAGCAGGAAGTTATATCTAAAAGTTTTCTTTCAAATGAATGATACAAACTCTGTTGAAAATGAAAATGTTAACTCTGATAATGAATTTGACAAAGATTTGTTAAATATGTCAGTGTATGATTATGATGATGTTGAATTTTTTTGTTTGGATGAATCTACTGAGCATTCGAGTTGTTTTCATACAGGATATGGAAAATTAACACTACCCCATCTGGTAAATGATAAAACACTTACACCTAATATCAAGGTGCCTGCTATCTCTGTTTTTGAAAGTTTTATTCAAAGAGATTACTGTGACATTATCTGATTTTTTAAGGCAAAGAAAATGTTACAACTTAAACAAGAATGAATGGTTAGCTCTCAAAGACATGGAGAAACAGAAGACTGTTTATCTTTAAGTGTGCTGATAAGGGAAGTAATTGGGTTATTTTAAATAAAGCTAATTATTGTGAATTAGTGGCTGACTTGTTGAATAATACGGATGAGTATAAAAGCTTGATAAAGGATCCTATAACAGAATTTAATGATGAGCTCCTGACTCTATTAGAGAGAGGGGAACATGTTGGTTTCTTTGACCATAAAGACATATGTAAGTTATATATTAAGAAACCGATTACTCCTATTTTTTATGCTTTGCCTAAAGTGCATAAGAATTTGTATAAACCCCGGGTAGACCCATTGTATCAGGAGTTGGCTCCTTTTTAAGCAATGTTAATATTTTTTTTGATTTCCACTTAAAAGCACACTTAAAGAAGGTTGCGGTGCATATTTGAAATACTCAGGAAATATTGTGTGAATTATCTCAGATTAGATGGCAGCAAGATTTTTATTGGGTTACCATTGATGTTAAATCACTTTATACCAACATCAATTTAAGATGGGGTTTGGAATCAGTTATGGAATTGTTGGGTGATGGACGCAGAACTACCTGTTTGATTAGTTTACTTGAATTTAGCCCAATTCATAATTATTTTCCTTTAATAATCAGGTTTTTTTTGCAGTTAAAAGGAATGGCTATGGGGGCTGCTTTTGCACCCTCATATGCTATTATTTATATGGGTTTTTTGAGAAGAAATTTATTTATCCAACTTTGTTTTTTAAGAATAATGTTATATTATATAAGCGATTCATTGATGGCCTTATTTTTATTTGCAAAGGTGATGTTAATGAATTTTTAGACTTTTTTGAGAGTCTTGCAAATAATAAACATGGACTAACATTCACTTATGAAATGAATAGGAAACATATCAACTTTTTGGATGTGACCCTATTTAATGATGGAGAACGTATTGGGTTTAGGCCATTTAGGAAGTTGACTTCAGTGAATATGTTTTTGCATGCTACAAGCATGCACCCTGGACATCTATTACAATCTTTACCTTTGGGTGAGTTTAGAAGAATTTATAACCACACTAGTGATGGGAATGAAAAGGAACATGAATTAGATAAAGTTATGTTAAGGTTAAGGGAGAGAGGTTATGATAAAAATAATCTCTTAGAATGTAAACTTGAAGTTTTGGGTGATGTCTATGCTGGGCCATTTCCAAACTCACATGAACACTATAGAAATGGAGGAACTGAAGAGAAAGTGTGTGATATAAGGGAAGATACTGAGGAAAAGCTCTTCTATGCAACAGATTTTCCCCCTACTGGAAGGAATTAATTAAAATAGTGAGAAAATATTGGTATATTGTGAGTGAAGATGAAAATATTGGTCATTTATTCCCAAAACATATTACTTTCTCCTTTAAAAGGGGAAAAAATCTGAAAGAACATTTAAATCATAACTTCGTGAAAGGAAATTATATCAATAGCTCTTTATCTGGTACATTTTCATGTGGCTATTGTAGTATTTGTGACAGGGTTAAGAATTTAAGTAACATTAATGGGATAACATTCATTCCTAGATCATATTTTAACTGTAGATCAGTAGGGGTAGTGTATATCCTGGGTTGCTCTTGTGATAATGCTTGGTATATAGGTCAAACTAAATGTATGGTCAGGATTTGAATATTAGAACATTTAAAGGACATAAGAAATCGGAGTGAAGTTAGTCCTATTGCCCAACATTTCCTTATTAAACATGGTGGTTCCTCCAATAGATTAAAATTTTGTGTATTGGGTAAGCCCTACCTTAATAAAGGTGGAGATTATATTAATAAATTACTTGAATTAGAAACTAGAATGATACTAAGGTTTAAAACTCTAAAACCTTTTGGTCTAAATCAAGAATTGGCTATTTAAACAATAGTTGTAACATCTAACATTCCGTATGAATAATAATAATAACATAATATATAAGGAATATTTAATTTTTGAATATGTGATTGTTTTTTATGTTTTTGTATATTTATACTTATATATTTTCATATTTTTGTTTTGTAATCAGTGATGAAATAGTGAATTTAATGTGACTTGCATTGTGTCACTTTAAATATGCAGGATGAATTAATGCTTGAATGCAAGCTGTTTGTGTTAATTAGAATTAATTAAGTAAAATGAATGAATATATAAGCTGATTGCAAAATGTAAGCTTTGTGATCCGTGAAGGCGAAAGGCCGAGGTACCAGATCGCTTACGAAATAATGAAGATACTCTGGTGAAGTGCTGGTGATTTTGTGTTTTACTTCATCGTTTGTTTGCTGGTGTTTTTTGAAAAGGAATTACTTTTCTGACTGGGAACCTGAGCTATTTTTAATGAGGATCTACAAAACGAAAATCAATCCCTCTCAATTCTGCACTAATGAGGGCAGTGAATAATATAAAATCTTAGTGGAACTGCTGCTACCAAATGCAGACCAAATTATCATACTGATATTTTTAAAAATGATACCACAGACAAATAAAAATAAGGCATTTAATATTATCCATGACCTTAGGGGTAGCACATTGGAAGAAATTGATGCTGGATGGTTTTACTCCTGTTGAAGGTAGGATGCTGGACTAAAACACTGGGTTTATGTGCAACACCCTATACATGGCCAGCAGAACATATATTCTACCTACCTTTGACTTGTGATGGACTATGGGCTTCCTGGATATCTCTGTAGAAGAGGGAGTACCCCGACATAGACAGATTTCACTGAGTATCTAACAATGACTGATTTCATCTGTACACATAAGCCTCTATTGGTTGTTATACAATGGAACGTCATCCAGATATGCAGTTCTGTAAACACCGTTGGCCCATGTGTGCTGTACAAGTACAGTGATGTGGATGGTATGGTTGCATAAGTCCTACTTACCTGCAACAGTAGATGTTTGAATTCTTCACGAAGTGGCATTTTGGGTTATCTGACAGGGTAACCCAGTACTGGCTTGCTTTCAAAAGTTCAGACTTCACTCCCTCTCTTTTTCTGTGACTGCTAATTGGCTGAGCATATCCTGAGTGGGAAGCCTTCAGTTATGATTAGAAGTGAGTGTTCAGCATTTTTCACTTCCACAAAGAAGAAGAGGAAAGTACCTGAAGCCAGAATCACCTAGCTTGGGAAATTCACAGTCAGTCACAATACCATAAAAAAATCAAATCCAACAACAACCAAATCAAAGAGGTTGAAAACCATCTGAACTATGCACAATTGGGGGAATTGCTGCCACCGATTAATTCAAACATTACCGTTACTGGTAAGTAGGACTTCTGCAACTATTCTTTGTTCTTCATTCCTGCTGCCTTGGTGGCATTTTGTGTAGATTCCCAACACTTACCCTACCTGGAAGGTGGAAGGATAAGGATCCAGGAGCCCCCGGAGAATAGTCCTCACAAAGCCTGCTGTAGAACTTAAGAAATAATCCAGTTTGTAGTTCTTTGTAAAGGTATGAACTGAAGAGTAGGGTGCTACCTTTTGGAATGCTTCTAGAGTCCACTCCTTTCCAATATGCCATGGTAGAGGATAATGCTCTAGTGGAATTTGCCTTAACCTTGCCTGGAATTGATTTACTATGGTGGGAGTACAAAAAAACAAAAACAGAGCCAACTAATAAGCAATCATTTGCTTAGAAACAAATTGACCTTTCTTAACCCCAGACTAAGAAATAGACAGCTGTTAAACTTTCCTGAAGAGATTAGTGCTGTAAAGATAGTACCTGAAGTGCCTGTGTACATCCAAGGTATGCAGAATCTTCTGTCCCTTGTTTAGGATATGAAAGAAAATTTGTAAATTTATGGCTTGATTCAGGGTAAATTCAGAAACAATTTTTGTCATGAAAGCAAGATTAGTGAGTAAAATAGCTCTGTCTTTATGTAAAATCAGATATGGTTGGCCCACCATGAGAGCCTACACTTTAGAGACTTGCCTTGCAAATGTCAGAGCAATAAGCAAAACAGATTTCCAAGTGATGAACCTCAAATCAGACTGAAAGGCAGGTTAAAAAGGAGATAAAATCAATTTTCAAGAACAAAAGTGAAATCCCAAGGAGAAGAAATTTGCTTTTATGGGGTCTTAAGTGCAACATTCCTTTCATAAACTGTTTTACCACAAAAAAAAAAAAAGACAAAAAAGGGGGATCCATGGGCAGACATGCTAAGATGGCTGCAAGATGCACCTTGATAGATGCACATGATAAGCCATCGTTGAGTAGCTCACACAAATATTCTAAAAACAGAGAGGTAAACACCACATTAGGCCCTCTGATATTGGTTATGCATCACCTAGGAAACCTCTTCCACTTGTAAACATAAGATTTTCTAGTTGCAGGTTTTCTTGCCTCCTTTAATACCTGTTGCACATCCTCATTGAACAGCTGCCTAAAAGGTATCAAGATAGAACCATCCAGGCTGTTATTAGCATTTTCTCTAAGTTGGGGTGTACCTGTCACTCCTGACACTGTGTGAGGAAATCCAGAGTGTGACGATGCTTATGGTAATTGCTCTTGGCCAATTCCATTGAAATGTAAACCCAACTTTGCATGGGCCAAAATGGGGTGACCACAATGATCTTTGGTAATTCTTTCTGAATCTTTATCTGTAAGCTGTATCAGTGGAAAGGGTGGAAATGCATAAAGGAACATTCCTGTCCAAGGGAATGAGAATGGTTCTCTCCTCCAAATCATGGCTGCAAGGATGTCTTAAACAGAATTTTTCCAGCTATCTGTTTTGAAAAGAGGGAATCAGGACTATTTGAAGTGTTCCCCTCACCAGAGGATGCTGTAAGGCTAGCTCCCAGGCCATCACTGCCAACCAGCAAAGAGGGTATGATCTTATACCTACTTGCTTGTTCACGTACCACAATACTGTGGTGTTGTCTGTGACCAATAAACTGGGGACTTGGAGACCATTAGTGGTGAAGACCATTTTAAGATCTGAATCACTGTTACCATTTCTTTGATGTTAATGTGCATTGTAGCATCCAATGGATTTAATTCACCTTGCACTTGAAAAACTCTGGACACTGTTCCCCATGCAAAATCTAAGTAGCCCATCTGGTCTGATTTAACTGGTGTCTGTAGGGAGGAGAGCGGGTCAGGAGTGACAGACATTTGATCCTTCCACCACTGTAACTCTCTTTTCACAAAATCCAGCACTGGTACATGGAACTCCAAGGGAAGCAGGTGCTGAATGCAACAACTTTTTAAGTACCATTGAATCATTATCATGCAGAGTCTGGTCAGGGGAGACATGAGGATCACTGATGTCATGAGGCCTACAATTTTAAGAAACTTTTTTGTGGAAGCTGCTTCTTGAAGAAGGAAATCCCTGAAAATGTTCTCAACAGTCAGTTTTTTTCTTGTGGTAAAAAGACTGTACTTTTTTCTGTGTCCATCATACACTTCAGGAAGACAGTTCTTTGTGAGGGTGAGAGACAGAAGTTTTGTGGGTTCAACTTGAAACTGGGAGCAACTGGAGATAAGCATCCTTCATATGTAAATTCACCATGAAATAATTGTTTGGAAGAAGGGGTAGGACTGCCTGGAGGGTGAGCAGTTTAAATTTAGGTATTTTCAGAAAGGTATTTAGGTAAGACAAATCTAACACTGGTCTCCATGGTAGCTCCTGTTTGGGTACTAAAAAGATTCCTTTTTGTAGTGCAGAAACTAGTTATATAACTCCTGTTTGCAACTTGTGAAGAAGTACTAGAAATAACAGACTTGTCTGGTCTGGCAGGTGTAGGGGATTGCCCTGAAGGGAGGATAATTTTTTGTCCCCTACTAAAAGTATCCTAACTGAATTGTTCTCTGCACTCACTTCTCTGAGAATATTTGTGGTCAGGCTTTTTTGGCTGAATGAAAGCCTGTGGGAAGTAAAAGGGGAGGAGGAACAGGAGGAGGGGATGGGACATCCTTCTTTAGCTGGGAAATTATCTTTTTTGAGGAAAGAACCCCTTTTATTTGATTTGGAAGCATTATCCTCTTGACATTTCCTCTTGGTACCTTGACTCTTGTTACACTGGAAGTTTTGTTTGTACTGCCCTTTGATGTTGGATGCCTTGCTAGCAGAGAACCTGAGAATATGAAACATTCTAGGTACCCCAGGCATCAATTTACTTCTATTATGCCATTGGTTGAGGATCTGGATAGCAGCAGGACCAAACACAAATTCAGAACTTAAAGGAGCATTTAAAATCTCATTTTAAATCCTCTGGTCATGTAACCAAGTACGCCTTCTCAATACAACAGCAGTGGCTGAATTTTTAGAAATATTGTCCACACCTTACAAGGCACTCCTTAAACCATGTTTTGAAACTTGAGTTACATTAGAAACATTCTCATTTATATAACACTTCTGCTCAGGAGGTATATGCAGCAAAGTCATCTAAACCATAAGCACATTGCAAAATAAATTTCTACCTGAATTCCTGATAATTTAAAATTATAAAGACTAAGTTACTAGACTGACCCAACTGTTTTCTCTGAGATTCTAACCAATTGCAAATTGTATCTAGTGGTGCACAGTTAGGAGATGCCAATGCTTACTTATTTGAGTTATTTGAGTTGACAGCTAGATAAACTGCATCTAGGTCAGCCGACAATGTTGCAAAGAGGGCTGCAAGATTAGAGTACACCTTATATTTTCTCAAAGCCTTTTAAGGAACTGGTTCACTAGCTAAAGAGGGTTAACATGTAGTTGCATAGACATCTTCTAACGCTGGTAACACAGGAGGAAAAGGCAAAATAGTTGGAATGTCATCCTCAATAAAATCATAAATTCTGCCAATCTCTGGCATAGCTCCAGATTGCTTTCAATCAAATACATGTCTAAACTTAGCTAGCATCTGTGGAAAGTGAATACTTGCTTGGGTTTTTGAACCTTTTCACCTTCAGAAGAATGAGATTGGACAGGCTCAGAGTGTGCACTACTGTCTACATCAGAGTCCCCATCAAATTCTGCTGTGCTAGACTGATGTCTACAGAAGGTAGCCCATAGTCATTCTGAATAGGAGCATAGTCTGTAAGAATAGCTGTCTGTGAAATACTCTAAGGTAAGGAAGCCACATCAGCCATATGCATGGTAATAACCTGATTTCCTGTTGTCTGATGAACCCTCAATTTCTTTTTACTATGAACTACTCTAGAGTATAAAATATCTGGAAGCAGAGTACTATGTCTGACAAGTGGGCCAATGATCTCTTACCCTGGACCTCTCCTGCACCTAAAGGGTTTGACTCTACCATTCCTGAACCAGGTACTGAAACAATCATCTATATTACATAATTGAACTGTTAAAGTTCAAACATCATATGGTCGACACCATATGATCGAACTTTTAAAAGTTTGAAAATGTAATAAAAAAAATAAACCAAAGAAAAAAACCTACTTGAATGGTTTAAACAGGGGGGCAAAACCCCCTGCACCCCCACCCCCGCTATTAAAATATACCAACTCCAAGATCGCGCTACAGTGCAGAAAGGGAAATCTTCCCATTCTGCACAGTATGGAGATCTCCATTAAAATGTTTGAACTTTTAAAAGTTCGATCATATGGTGTCAACCATATGACGTTTGAACTTTTAAAAGTTCAACCAAGTGATAAAGACCCCTGAAACACCCCTGTACCATAGATGGCTGCAGGCTGACACCAGAGGGAGACAGTGAAAAATTTAAGTGGTCTACAGGCCTGCTTAAGGCAACAACCGATTCACAAGCCATGGGTAATATGTGTTTGCTGATTTTCTTAAATATCTTTTTAAGTTCAACTGGATTTGATGGAGTGGTGGCCATGTCAGAAAAAAAATGCCACTGTTCAGGACTGACTAAGGGCAGCAGTAATAGAAAAATATAAACTATGTCCCCACACAGTAGAAGAAACTAGAATAACATGTACGGAAAACAGTAAAAGTATGTCACATTTGTGTACTACACAAAACAACTGTCCAAAGAAAGCAACCATTGTCATGACACACACACATTATGAATTCCTCACTGGTAAAACCTGGGACACACACCAGATAAGTTTGCATTGCCAGGGGCAGATCCAGCACTAGGTGACCTAGGCAGCTGTGTTAGGCCTGATGGTGGCTGGTGGGCCTGCCTGGCCATATAACATTAATCTAAAATATACCCTAACTATAAAAATTATTTTTACTGCTGGGGCTCTTTAAAAAAGACTATTTTCTGCTCAGCATATATCCAGAGTGGCACAAACTTTTGAAAGCTCTCAGTATTGAGAGAGGGGCAGTGATGGAAATGTTGATTTTAACCAGTCAGGTATGGGAGATGTTCTTCAACTACTGCAGCAGGAAATAGCCAGGGCTAGGACAAATGAGAGAAATGTCTGAGATTGAGGCTGTAGGAAGCAACATTTATTTCTTCAAACAGGAGATATTTCTTGCTTTGAACCCTGGTATGTGAGATGTCTTTCAACTGCTGCAGATGGAAAAACTGGTGTGTAGGAAACACTGATATTCCTTTACATGGGAGAAGTAAGTGTGGTTCAACAAGATTACTTCTTCAAATGTCCATTAAACAGGAGATGTCAGCATGGCATAATGTTTTTTTCTTCAAGCATATATGTGAATGGAGAAGGCAGCCAGGTATGGGAGATCTTCAACAGCTGAGAAACAATAGAAAGCAGTGTCTATCTGGGGGGATGTAAAATGCCCTAGTCAGGCAGGGATACTATCGAGTTAAAGTCAAACCCTGTATCTTACATACTGAAGCCAAGAACCTTAATCCACTATACTACCAGACTTCCTTTTGGTAAACCACTGAGAATTACAGTGAAGGAAGGAAGGAAAGTGATTATAGTAAAACAATGCAGGCTATCAGCCATGTTCTTTGGCTGTCATCCTTGGTTTCTTTGTTTTGTTTAACGTTGACAGTGTGTGTTTATTATTTAGTCGTAAATAAACTGAACAGAATGAAGTCTACAAGTTTAATGCTAGTATTTTAACTATGAATATATTTTAACTTAGCTTGTTTTTTGCAGGCACACAGGTGTGAAATGCACTGTGTTTGGGCTATGGCAGTTGTCTAGTACTTGGTGCAGAAGAGTAATGCTATGAGCTGTAAAAAAGCTGCTTCCTGTAGTACATGGTTTGATTCCCTCAGCCTTCATTTATCTTCTTTGTGATTCTGCCAAATTACTACACCACACAATATTTCTGTGTGGCTTCTGAAAAGGTCTACTTGTGTCCAGATTGCTGCCCCAGGGAGTTAACAAATGCATTACAAATTTGTCTTTATAATTTCAGCACCCTTCACTTGGGCACTAATTAGTACGTCACTATATGCTATTGGAGTATTAATCCCAGCATGTCTGTTGTAGTTTAATAGGTTGGCAGATGCATTTCCACTATGAGTGAGTTCAAGGGAAGAAGAGGTTAACATTTTCTCATGACAATTCTGTTTTCAATGTGAAAATGTCTTGTTTTATTTAAAAAATGTCTGGCAGTGTTTTTCTGCAAAATTTGAGATATATTTTACATGCAGTCTAATGTTGGTGATACTTGTTTGTTCATGATCTAGCTCTGTTGCCTCCGGATGTGTATGCTACTACAATACAGCATAATTAGCTATCCAAGTAGGTCAAACCTATATTGAGTGATGTCAGAGGGGTTAGCTATTCTTGATAGAGAAGATGCAATGGAGGTCAAAAATGAGATGTAAGTATCCTGCAAGTATGTCAGCCCAGTGCCCCAAAAATGATATGTGTGACTTGTGGGTTACTGAGCAAAACCTGCAGCAACCTTCATATTCTCTTCAGTTGTTTTGCTTTATTCATTGCACTAAAGAATGAATTAATTCATTACTAGGTCTGAATTGTGTAATATATTCCAAACATGCTGCATATTAGTAATATATTTTGTAGTGCCTTCTTTACAGCCTCCAGCAACTGCAAAGAGTTGACATTTGTTACATCATATACAGTTTGCATTACTTGGAGTGATGATCAGAACCATTTGATCTTCATCCATTGTGTAGTCGTTGTTGCATATTACTGTGCTACTGTCTTTCCACAAGATCAGATTGTTAATAATCCCTGTCATACCCGACTGATTACCTTTTTACTCATTGTTTTAGTTTGTTAGTTGGGATATTTTGTATACACCCTAATGATGATGCCATAAGAAGGCAGAAACATGCATGTCCACAGCTAGAAATTGTCCATAAATAGACTTAAAAGTAAAAGTAAAAGAAAAAGTCATGGACATTCAGAATTGCCATTTAGCTGAAATACCTGATATCCTTAAAGGGTAATTTGCATATATCCCATGTTGCCTCTGTTACGAGAGGTTTAAGGTATCACACAGTGGAAAGTCTAGCTTTGCTAGATTTTTCTTTTTGTGTTTTTTAACCAATTGGTTTTCCTGTGTGACCTTTTTACATATCGTTTTAGTTTGTTAGTTGGGATATTTTGTAGACACCCTAATGTTTATGGATATCAGTTGGGCACGACAACCCTGTGTTTCCAAAAATCAAACATTCCTCTTATGCTGTGCTGATGATGCCATAAGAAGGCAGAAACATGCATGTCCACAGCTAGAGGGTTTGGCTTTATTGGCTTGAAATTGTCCATAAATAGACTTAAAAGTGAAAGAAAATGTCATGAACATTCAGAATTGCCATTTAGCTGAAACACCTGATATCCTTAAAGGGCAATTTGCATATATCCAATGTTGCCTCTGTTACAAGAGGTTTAAGGTATCACACAGTGGAAAGTCTAGCTTTGTGAAAAGATGAGATGGTAACAATCCATCCAACACATGAACAAATAAGATATAAACACTGTAAGAGTAACAGTGTGCCATTATCGTACATATATGCTATCCAGCTGATACTATTTATGCTCATAAACCAGGAACAACATTTGCAGCTGCAGATATTACATTCACCAACAAGCACCAAGCCAACAGACACATATACCGCATAATACATATGCAGTACAATTGCAATGTATCGCTGAGGAGCAGTACATAACAGCAGGCCATCATTTAACTTCCTCTGAAGGCATTGAGCCGAGGTACCAAAATGCCATTAAAAGCTTTGTAATATTTGGTGGTTCCATTTGCTTTTTTGTTTTTTATATTTTGCTTTTTTCTTTGGTTTTGAGACATCATTTTGGTGGTATCTGCAAAGTGAAATTGAAACTAGAATGAACAGTATTAGAAACTTTATCAAACTATAACCTGCAATGAAAAACCTCTGTGTAGGCTCAGCATGTGTGTTACACATTAAAATTATAAACCTGTTAAAACAGAAGTAGCATTGCATCATGGGAAAAAGTATATTCATTTATTTAGTTATTTGCATTTGTTTACTGGGAAGGTCCAATGAGCCTTTGTGAGCCCGTTTTCAGTGGAGGTCCAGGGAGTAAAACTCCACATAGATTAAACAATACATAATATGAAATAACACAATAGAGAGTATTTACAGTCACAAAACGTATAATAGCATGAACAATACAGTGTGGAGTACTTACATATTCAATACATGATATTATACAGTAAAATAGATCATAGTGGTTAGTACAACCAAATGGGAGGGCTGTACTTGAGCCATTTATATTGTGCAGTGTAATTAACAGTATTGTTGGAGTTAGTATAAAATAGAGTATCAGTTTTATGAATATTAACACTTGGAGATTTGTAGACATGAGCAGTTGTTTAAAAACTTTTTTTAAAATCTTCTCATGTGCAATTACGTTATGGTCAAATTATTAGTTAATCATGTATTAGATGAAATAGTAGTGCACTAATTAGTTTTTTGTTGGCGCCAAAAAAGATTTAAATAGATGGTAATAGCCTGCTTTCATTGGTTCTGAGGAAGTCTGAATATTTCGGATGAAAGCGCTTAACCTGTTTTTGTACTACGTGTGTCAATAACCGTTGGCTTGTGTGTTTTATTGTGGTTGGAACATTAAACACTTCAAAACCGTTTTTGGTCGATTCTCTGTTCGAGCTGAGTGGAGTCGAGTCTGTGGATTGAGCTTGGTGGTGTACTCCTTATTTCTTCTTGGTTGCAGTATGACAGACGCGAACCCCACTGAGGCTTCATGGAGCAGGGAGGAATATACGTCCTTACGTGCGGAGGTCACTTCCTTACAAACGGATGTACAAAAATTACTTGATATGGTCGGTAAACTCATGGCGCCGAGTTTACCAGGAAGAAACACAGCTATTGGTACTACACCCATCAACGCGGAGGCTATATTGGACAATTCAGCGTTTGTGGCTGAACGAGTATCTATAAACAGTTCTATTGACATTCTGAATGGGCAAGCAGTATGCACTGAGAAAACGCCCAATACACAAATGGACAACAAATGTACTAATGAAACAAGAGTGCCGGAGGCTGATTTCACTTTTGACTTCAGCTTGTTTCACGTATCTAGAGAGAATCAACGACTTGGAGCTCGACCTAAAGAACGGGACAATATAAAAACTTATTCCCATGCAACAGGGAAAGGTATTGTGAAACCTAAAGGTACTGATAATTTTATTTCTAGCCCTAAGTGTGGGAATCCGAATTCCTACAAAAGTATTGTGGGACAAAGAACTATTAGCAATCAGAAGGACAATGTATGTAAATATAATGATGTTTTTCACGATTATATTACAGATGAATTTGATTTTTTGGATAAAATGGATAGACATAATGTTTTTAACAAAAACAATGATCATAGAGGAGTGTCTGATAATATTAAGTCAAAAATTTTTACATTAGGTAAAAAATTGATACAGTTAAAAAGTGCTAAAATTGACAACGCTTATTTAGACAAATGCCTGAAAGCACAGTTGATTCCAAAAGGGATGCGTTTTTTTAAATTGCCGTTAGGTATTGATTATAATACAACGGTGATACATGATTTTAATAAATTATTTGATAGTTTTGGTGTTATGTATATTAAGTTAATTATGAAATATAATGATGAGAAAATCATGGTTTTATTTAATGAATTAGAAACACTGAATGATGAAATTGTGCATGATAATGAGTTTGACCAATGGTATGAATTATATTCTAAGCAATTTAACACTGCTAATAATAGAGCAAGTACTGTTTTTAATAGGAAGTTACATAAATTAGAAAGGGATATTGAACAATATAAAATAGGGAGAGCTTATGTGTGGCCACAGAACAATAGAGAAGTCAAGGATGGTACTGATTTTCAGAATACAGGTAAAAGAAAAAATCAAAGATTCAATGATACAAATTTTCAAGGGGGGAGGTTTTACCCAGCCCCAAAATTTACGCAACGAAGATAGTGACGGATAAAGTGAAGGAAATTGAAGTTACGGCGTTGAATTGTAAGAGTATTGCATACTTAGATGGTGACAATATTCAACCTGAAGAAAATAGCAATATCCCGTTATATACTATTCATGATATAGGAAATCAAGCCCCACAGATATATACATACAATGGGCTAAAAGTGTATAATTACACAGATTTTGTTATCACTGACAGTTTTTACTCCCTATTTGGGAAAGGGATGAAATACATACCGAGTACAAGGTTCAATCTATATGATACCATCAAAGAAATAAAATTGTTTTGTAGACGTCTCAATTTGGCTGTACAATTTTTCGACAAAGATAAGATTAATGAAGTCCATAACACGCATCAGAGACTAGTGAAACCCAGCACCTATATACCGGTGGCTCATCCATCAGTACTTACTTTTGAGAAAGTGGTTTGTAGAGAGATATACGATTTAAATTTTACCATTAAGAAGAGAAATAGTTTGAATCATGTATTTCAAGACAATCTAACAAACGAGGAAAGACACACTATAGATAATATAATCAATAATAAGAACATACGAATCATGAAACCAGACAAAGGAGGGGGTATTGTAATATTTGACACTACACAATATCAAAAAGAAATACATGAAATATTGCATCTATCGGGAAATTATGAGGAAGTGTCCATTAACCAAATCAATATAGGTCATCACAGGATTGATTTGGTTATAGAAGAGTATCTATTGGACAATCGAATAACTAATGAACTATACAATTTCATCAGGACTGAATACCCGAAGATGGCCAACATTGTAGGAATACCAAAATTACACAAATGTATTGAAAAACCCCCCTTCAGACCTATTATATCTGGTTCTCGATCAAAGACTTTCAATATAGGTGTAGTAATTGATCAATGGACTAAGCATATTTATTCCAAAGTTCCACATTTGATTAAAGACTCTTGGGACTTTCTTAGTAAATTAACATCTGATATATGGAGAAAGGATATTACGTTATTGACCATTGACGTCAAAGATCTATTTTCATGTATACCTAGAACGATTGGTTTAGAATACTTCAGTAATAGTTTAAGGAAGTTTTCAGGATTAACTTGGGACAAAGTCAACCTTATGGTAGATATGATGAGCCTTATTCTGGACCACAACTACATACAACATCAAGGTGAATATTATAGACAAACACGAGGGGTAGCTATGGGTGCATCTTGTGCACCCATATTTGCTAATATGGTTATGCTCGAGTGGGAACATACGTATATATTCACCAGTGAATATTACAAATATATATCCCTATATACGAGATTTTTGGATGATTTATTTATAGTATGGAATGGACCAACTAACATCATATCTGAATTTATGATGTATATAAATAGTACAACTGAATTCTTACAATTTACACACCAAATTAGCCAGGTAGGCATTCCATACTTGGACACTTATATTAGTGTTGAAGGTGATGGCTTTTCTTCCAAATTGTATAGGAAGCCAACATTTTCGAACGATTATATCCAATTTGGGAGCAATCATCCACCACACATTTTTAAAAATGTTGTAAAGGGACAATGCATTCGTGTGGCCAGAATGACATCCAATAAGGAAAATATGATTGATGAACTCAATCTCATCCATAAGATGTTTACTGAACGTGAATACCCCAAGAGCATGTTAGATGATGTTGTAGAGTATGTGAAAAGTCAGTGGGGTAATAGATTCCCACCCCTTTTAGGGAAGACTAGACCTATTAAGGCGAATAATGAACATGAGGATAGGAAGGTATGTGTTATCATGTTCAATGCATACACTAACATTGTAAAAGAAATCTTACGGAAACACTGGCAGTTATTAACTAGTACTGAGACGATCGGCCCAATTGTAGGGAATCAACCAGTAGTTGTCTACAAAACATTTAGAAATATCAAAAAGATATTGGAATGTGGATCACATACTAATAAAATAATGAACCACAAAAGGGGTACTGCAAAGTGTGGATCCTGTCGACAGTGTCAATATATAAATGAGAGTAAAAGCATTGTATTAAATAATGGCATAAAAAGCAAATGTAAATGTTTAACGGGTAATTGTAATACGCAAAGGGTTGTTTACCTTGCCACATGTGTATGCTGTCAAGCTTACTATGTGGGTAAGACCGAAAGGAAATTAAAAACCCGCATTTACGAACACACTTATAAAGTGGGAAAGGGAGACATCAAAAATGCACTTAGTAAACATGCGATTGACAAAGGGAAAGAACACACTTTTAAGTTTAGTATTATTGATAAGGTTGAAACATCAGTAGATATGGGCAATTGGAAAGTTTATTTAAGTTTACTGGAAAGTAAATGGCAAATTATTCTTGATGCCACTACTCCCCCTGGCATCAATGAATATATAAGTTTAAAACCCTTTCTTCTTATGAAGTGAAAAAGTTGTTACACTGAGTTTTTGTTGTGAGTTCTTAGTACTTTGAATGTAGCCACTATTATGCACTTTATTGTATATTACATCATATTATTACATTTTTATATCCATCCTATTACTCTATTGTATGTCCCTATATCAAGAGTAAATGTTGTAGTTATATTTCAATACATTTAATACATATTTTTTATACATTGTATTATATAAATTAATTATTTATCATTATTACTATAATCTAGATATATATATATATGATTTGATATTAGGATGACTGATATTTATGTAACTGCTTTTAAACTTTTTTTTTAAAATCTTCTCATGTGCAATTACGTTATGGTCAAATTATTAGTTAATCATGTATTAGATGAAATAGTAGTGCACTAATTAGTTTTTTGTTGGCGCCAAAAAAGATTTAAATAGATGGTAATAGCCTGCTTTCATTGGTTCTGAGGAAGTCTGAATATTTCGGATGAAAGCGCTTAACCTGTTTTTGTACTACGTGTGTCAATAACCGTTGGCTTGTGTGTTTTATTGTGGTTGGAACATTAAACACTTCAAAACCGTTTTTGGTCGATTCTCTGTTCGAGCTGAGTGGAGTCGAGTCTGTGGATTGAGCTTAGCTTTGTGAAAAGATGAGATGGTAACAATCCATCCAACACATGAACAAATAAGATATAAACACTGTAAGAGTAACAGTGTGCCATTATCGTACATATATGCTATCCAGCTGATACTATTTATGCTCATAAACCAGGAACAACATTTGCAGCTGCAGATATTACATTCACCAACAAGCACCAAGCCAACAGACACATATACCGCATAATACATATGCAGTACAATTGCAATGTATCGCTGAGGAGCAGTACATAACAGCAGGCCATCATTTAACTTCCTCTGAAGGCATTGAGCCGAGGTACCAAAATGCCATTAAAAGCTTTGTAATATTTGGTGGTTCCATTTGCTTTTTTGTTTTTTATATTTTGCTTTTTTCTTTGGTTTTGAGACATCATTTTGGTGGTATCTGCAAAGTGAAATTGAAACTAGAATGAACAGTATTAGAAACTTTATCAAACTATAACCTGCAATGAAAACCTCTGTGTAGGCTCAGCATGTGTGTTACACATTAAAATTATAAACCTGTTAAAACAGAAGTAGCATTGCATCATGGGAAAAAGTATATTCATTTATTTAGTTATTTGCATTTGTTTACTGGGAAGGTCCAATGAGCCTTTGTGAGCCCGTTTTCAGTGGAGGTCCAGGGAGTAAAACTCCACATAGATTAAACAATACATAATATGAAATAACACAATAGAGAGTATTTACAGTCACAAAATGTATAATAGCATGAACAATACAGTGTGGAGTACTTACATATACAATACATGATATTATACACTAAAATAGATCATAGTGGTTAGTACAACCAAATGGGAGGGCTGTACTTGAGCCATTTATATTGTGCAGTGTAATTAACAGTATTGTTGGAGTTAGTATAAAATAGAGTATCAGTTTTATGAATATTAACACTTGGAGATTTGTAGACATGAGCAGTTGTGAGATATAGAAAGGCAGATCAAGTGCACATGTGGTCAGTTGTGGTAAGTGAGAGATGGAAAAGTTATGCAAGTGAAGAGATGGAATAAGGTATGGGGTTATAGAGGAAGGAGTCAGGTTTTGGAGAGTGTTATGTTGGCACATGTCCATAGCCAGAGAGAGGAGAGGTGTTGTCTGAGGGACTTCTTAAAGAGAGCTGGATTGTTGGTGGTTCTGAGTGAAGGTGGGAGAGTATTCCATAGTTCTGAGACAGTAAAAGAGTAAAGCATCTCACCAGCTGAAAAATTTGTTTTTTCAACTTTAAGCAGCACTTTGTTTTCAGATCTAAGAGGTCTGTTTGGGTAACACATAGACAATAAAGAAGAAAAAGAAGGCAAATTGATGGTTTATATATAAATCTATATGCAGTAGTTAATTGTAAATAAGTGAGCTAGTGTGGAAGTTCTAGCCAGTTTAGTTGACATAGTGATGAACAGTGGTGGGCTGAAAATTTCTCATTTGTTACAAATTTAGCAATCTTACTGCAGCAATAGTCAAGTTTGGTTTTTGAGGAGGACTGGATATCGGTAAGGATAAGGGCAACATATAACAGAGATGGTAGTAGAAAGGATGAGGCTAGAGCCTTTTTTGTGATGTGGTTAAGGAAATATTTGTGTCTTCAGAGGATACCCAATTTTTGATGTTTTATTTTTGATGTTGCTGTGGATATGGAGGTCAAATGTTAGATTTTAATCTATGATAAAAACTAGTAGTTTAGTACTTGGAATAACCTCAATGATAGTGTTATTTTGGGAGGGGAAAGTGAAATCATTATTGTTAAGGGGTTACTTTTTGGGGTGTGAATATTAGGAGTTTAGCTTTATTGGGGTTTAGGGCAAGATGGTTATTGGACATCCAAGTTTCAGTTGATGTAAAGGCATTTTGGGTAAGAAGTTGTAGCTCAGATATGGATTTGGCAGCACAGATGATAGTATAATCATCTGTGTATTGGAATACTGTGCCTTGAGTAAGAGTAGTATGGAAGTTGTTAATGAATATGCTAAATATGGGAGGGCCCAGTTAGGATCCTTGGGGTACACCGGTAGTTGTGTTAAGGAAAGGTAAGAAGGAATGTTGCCATTTGGTGGATTGTTGTCTATTGGTGAGGTAGTTTCTGAACCAGTTTAGATTTGGGAGTGAGATGCCTAAATTGGAGGGTTTGGAGAGGAGAAGTGGATGGGATACTGTATTGAAGACCTTAGAGAGGTCAAGAAAGAGTAAGGAGACAATGTAACCAGCATCACGGGCCCTATTTACTGTATCCATAAAGGAAATGAGAGCTGTAGTAGTACTCTGACCTGGCCTGAAATCATGCTGAGTATAAGAAAGGATTTGGTTTTGAACCAGATGCTTAAGAAGCTGAGTGTGAATACATTTTTCTAATATTTTGGACATGGGAGAGAGAATAACGATGGGTAGGAAATTGGAGATGTCAAAGTTATTGTCGACTCCTGAAATGATCTATTAAGGAGTATGCTGATGGGGTAGGCAATGTAGCTTGCAAATAGTTGTAGGAGTTCTGCCAGTAAGTTGTCAGGTGCATTAGTGCAAAGTTTGAGTTTATGAAGGAGTTTTTTTTAAAATGGAGGTTGGTATAGGTGAGAGGGGAAAACTAGGTAGACAGGAAGTTGAGAAGTATGATAAAAATGGTTCAGCGGGGTAGAGGTTTGTTTGTGGGAAGGTGGTGGTAAGCTTAGCTATGGTATCAATAACATATGAGTTAAAGAGTGAGACTATCTCAGTGATAGTTTTATCTGGATTAGGGCAAGGATTAGTATTTGAGCCTGTATGAAGTAAGAAATTGATTGCACTCCAAACTTTATTTGGGTTTTGTTTATTTTGGTCTTGAAGACTTTGAAAGTGTTCTTTTTTAGTTTTAAGATGATTGTTTCATTTTTAATATTATTAGATGTCCAGGCAAGGATATCTTCTAGTATAGGAATGTTATTTCCTGGGGGCATGTATAGGACCACAATACAAAGGTTTTTATAGTCAGTCAGTTTTCTGAATGCTACTGGTATCGCTGCTGTGGAAAATTGTGGGGCAGGCTTTGTGTATGAAACTACAGTGAAGGCATTTGGGGATATCAAGGTGACACCTCTACCTTTTTTCTGTAGTCTGTCTGTTCTAAGAAAAGCATCGCTAGGGGTAGGAATTCAAAATCTTTTATATATGGTTTTAGCCAAGTCTCGGTAGCGGCAGTGAAGTCGGGTTTGTTTTGTGTTAACTATGCATGTAGGTGCGGAATTTTGTTTCTTATGCTTTGAAGATTAAGGGCTGTGAAGTTTAGGGATTTTAAGGAGTTAGGGGAATTGTAAGTGGTGGGGGAGGGACCAGTGTTTGTATGTCTCCACACTGAATTAAGTTGGAGTAAGTAGGGAGACTTATGGGTTGCAGTTTCTTTTCAATTTTGTAGTGGCAGTCTAGAACAAAGTTAGTGTTGGTGTTTTTTTGAAGGGGAGGATTTTTAGTTTGGTTTGTAAAATTAAGTCTGTAGCATATAAACTATAGGCTACTGCAGAACTGGGCAAGGATTGTGTAGATGTGGTTGTTATTGATGTAGATTTGTAAGATATACAGGTTGTTTGAAGTGATGTTAATTGTAGTAAGAGATAGGATAGAGAGAATGTAAAAAGAATAGTATTGGAGATGAGAGACATTGTAGCGAGGTGAGCTTATGTGTGTGAGAAAGATGTTGAATTTAGGAATAATAGTATTATAGGGGTGTATATACAGGAATTAATGAATAATAATTTTATAGGGAAGTATATATAGGATGAACAGAGTTTTTTGTTAGGGTAAGAGTGATAGGATAGTAGATAAATAAGTCAGTGGGAGGAAGGAGAAAGTTATATGGGAGTATCTTAGGAAAAAGATGTGTAATAGGTAGGATTTGGAGGATTGGGAGATAGAAAGGAGGATGATTTGATGAGTGGTATAAGATAAGGGGAGTTAAGGTGATAGATCAAGTGTTAATGGGTGGAAAGTGATGATGGGAGGAATTGGATGTTTAGGGGAGTATGACTGGATGAGATGATTGGGTAGGAGGAGTTTGGCTACATATAAAAGTAATTGAAATGGAGGTATGTGAGAATTGGGGTAGGGTAGGTTAGCAGAGTGAGCCCAAGAGTAGTGAGGTGAATAGAGTGGGTTAGAGCAAGTTTGCAGCATGCAGGTTGTGAGAAAAAGTATCACCCACTTTGTGTAAAGTTAGTGGAGTAGTGTCTCTAGACAAGTATTGTGCCAAGTGTAACTGATAATTATATTGTTGACTGTGACATCCTGAAGTTTTTCAGATATATTGGGAAGTAAATAAATTGATATGGGGTATATATCAGTTAGTAATATGGCTAGGCACATAGAAATCTGTGCAAGAGAGTCAGGGGTGTCTTTCTGTGTTGGTTAAGGGAATGGAAGTAAGCTAACAAAAATGGAATTTGCAAATAGCATTTGCAAATAGTTACTGCCGAGAATAACCATAAATACAGAAGACCAGTGAAAGCCCAAACTGAGTTAAGGCCCATCTACAGCAACAGACCACATGTACATACAACCCATACCCCTCTCCTGATATCGCTCCATCAAACAGTGCATCTATTCAATGCATATAGCATGATTACATGAGATTCTATCCACACCTATTAGACAATAAACAAAAACAATAAAGAAAATGTAAAAATACATTGTCTGATGCAGTTGCACATATAATTCACTCAGTGACTACACAATGAAATCAGTTTCATTTGGTAAGATTATTATATTATGTATTTCAATATGCCAACATTGTCATGATTGTATAGATGAAGCATGTGGCATCAACATATCATATATTTTACTTTATCTGATTTGTGCTATTAATGTAGATATACTCAACCATGCACATGTAGAATCAACCACCTACATAGAAGTTGCTAGATTCAAACCTATACCAACACCACATGTCTACATCAGAGTCCAGAAACCTATCTGACTAGCTACAAGTGCTATGCTATGCATGACTGCTGAATGAGTTCCTGCTGTACTGGCATGTGTCAGCTGTTATTAACCATTTAACCACTGGCACATGCCAACAATTATTAACCATTTAACCAACGATAAAGTCAAAAATAGTTCATCTGTCAGTCACACATCACATAATTGTGCACACCGTAGACATTTGTATTTTTATGTATATGTACATACGCACACATATATGTGGATAGAGGGACTGGCACAGATATGTGTACTGAGCAAGACAAATGCATATATTCAATCCACAGTATGTATAGCTGTCTACCCACTGTAATAACATGATGTATGTGAATAATGAGATGTGGAAATGTCTACCACATATGAAAATTAAATGAAAACCTGATACAAGACACAGCATGAAACGGTGTTTTTCAAACCCATATACACATATGCTTTCAGTATTACAGCTAATGTACATGTCTTGCGGAGCTGCATTTGTAATTGCTCCATGTTTATCAACAGTCAATTACATTACATTACATTGTGCAATAATGAATGTAGTGCAAACACCATAGACATCTGTGATGTTTCACAAGTGAAAAAGTGAATTGCTCTTTACCCTATACAATGAAGGGTATCATAAACCCATAATGCTGGCATGTCTATATCAGCATGTAGGCATATGAATGGAAAGGTATACTTTTCCATACATAAATAGGTATATGGTCATAATATCCATATCTGCATATATATATATATATATATATATATATATATATATATATATATATATATATACACATATATATATATGTGTGTGTGTGTGTGTGTGTATTCATGTTTTATGCAAAACTAAGTTAGTGTGTATACACAACACAGACTGTACATATATCAGCAGAGAAGATGTATTAATTGTGATGAAGACAAGTAAATAACAAGACACTGTTTATTAGAGTCTTAGCACCATACAACCAGAGTTACTCGAGTCTTGCAGATGATGACTACATGCTTGGTCATTTGCAGCCTATGTGGATTAGGTGCTTCTGCACTGAACAAATCAGAGGCGTACAGCTGTTAACTATAGGGGACTTTTACAAATAATAGGACGCATACCTGTAGAACTGCACAAAATACAAAATGAAAATACTTTTAACACAGAAAGGATTACAAGTGGAGGTCTTGAACCCACATACACACAGCAGCCCTCATTAAAGTTGTATTGCTTTACCTGTAGAGCTAACTTTGCTGTTATCCTGTATTAACCTTACTTTAGTTCACCATGTGCTGTCAGACATTCGCACTGTGTTTAAATAAACAAGGTACCTGATTTCTCACATACAATTCCCTGTATAAACATACATGTGCACACATATAAAGCAGATATGGGGTCCTGATGGAGAGATGAAAAGTCAGCAAGCAAAGGAGTGTAGTAGTGCTGAAATTGAATTAATCCTCAAGTCTTAATGAGTACCTTTGCGAGGTGGACCCTGTTTTTTCACAAAATCTCACCAAGGCGACACTGATATATAGACTGTATTTAGGTTCCCTATTAGAAGACCGAAGACACATTCTTTCAAATGCATCTTGGTCGAACTCAAAAGCCTGAAATGTCAAAATATTGAAGCGGCTTTTAAGTGAATTCTTTCCCTGGGAAAGAATTCACTTGGCCGCTTCATTACTTTGCCATTTTTGGTACTTTAGTGTGGTCTCGGAGTTGGTATATTTAAGTAGGGGGGTGTGGGGGGCAAAGCCCCCAACTTAATGTAATGTTTAAAGTATTTTTTTTTTTTGGAACAGCGATTTTTTTTCCCCTAGGAAAAAAAATCACTGTTCTGTCATTTCGAAATTGTAAGCTTTCACTTACATAGGGTCGATTAATCACCGTTTGCTTTTTTAAGCATTCGGTGATCTAATATAGACCCTGTATTTATACAGCATATATCATGGACAGAAGTAAACCAAAAATAAAAAAAGATAGCTGGGTGCACAAGACCCAGGATCAAAAAGTGCCGAAGCATGGTAGGCACACTGGTGCCAGGACTGGAAAAAATGACAGTGTAGAATCCTCAAAATACGGAAACAATCATACAATGGGGCCAGGCCAGGCTCAGGGGGAGGATGGCCCCCCCTGTTGTAGAAGGAAGTAGTAGTCCACAAAAACGACAAAAATTGATTGGTCAAAGAAGAGCCATAAAGACGACAGAGTGGACTGTTGAGGGTAAGAAAGAAATTATGTGTTGTTACTATTATGTAAAAAGCCCAGAATTTCCAGACGCAAGATATACAAAATGATTAAGACAAATTTCACAGGAAAAACTGTCACAAGCTTCAAATAAAAATTTGCTTTCATTAATACAACAGATTTTTGAAAAACAGTATATAGATTAAGAAACTTTGATCTCTTTGGAAAAAGAAGCCTCTGAGGAAGTGAAAAATATAAACAACAAAACCTAGAGATATTTGAAAAATATAAAAAAGAAATATGGACATGGGAAAGAAAGAGAGATTTGGTATGGTGCAATATTTATGCAAAGGAGAAAGTCAAGTTAATTAATATACAGAAGGCAGTTTCAAAGATATTCGAAGAAAAATACAGGCAAAGGCATCCAGATATGGAACATTTTACAATAAAAAGACTAAAAGCACAAAGATTTAATGTAGAAAAGACAATTAGTAAAGTAGAAGTTAAAGAAATAAAAGTTGAAGTTATGGAGTGCCTGCAAAGTGAAGGATTTAATGTAGAAGTTCTAAAACAGACTACATTACAGTATGATGGAGTGAGTCCCCAGAATAAGGAAAAGCAAGAAGATCAGGAAACATGTGAAGAAGAAATATGAACAGAGGAAAGGAAAAGAGATTTAATATGGTCTAATATTTATGCAAAGGAGAAAACAAAACTAACCAATACAAAAAGAACAGCACCAAAGACATTTGAAGAAAAATATAGACAAAGGAATCTAGATATGGAAAACTTTACAATACAAAAAATAAGAAGACTAAGAGGAAAAGTAGAAAAAGAGATTAGTAATGGAGAAGTCAAAGAAATAGAAATTGAGGTAATGGAACAGCTGCAAAGAGAAGGATTCAGTGTAGAAAATCAAATGCAGAAAGCACCACAACAGGATAGAGCAATGGATATTCAAATTAAGGGGAAACCAGTGGAACAGGAAGCAACAGGTCAGGTGCCATATCAAGATATTTTGGATCCTTTCACAGGAAACCAGTATAAAAGTTCACTTGAAGCTAGAGAGGAAGGAAAGGAATAGGAAACTGTGGAAACTGATGCAGTTAATGTTGAGGAGAGATAGTCCAGTGAGTTTCCATATGACAAAACAACAGAAGACACAGGATGAAATTGAAGAGAATGTGCCACAGGAAGATGCTATAGAACTTTTCATAGAATGCCCGCAGGAAATGGAAGACAAGGGATGTGCCCTCAGTATGGAAGAAAAGGAGTTAAGAGAAGAGTTGCTTGATTTAATAGATAAAGACAGATATATCAAGATCAATGAGAGAAATAGACTACAGAAGGTTAATAAAACCCCAAAAGTCAGAAGCTTGATAAAACAAATGAACACAGTAATTAGGACTGTTCATAGAGATCCATTTAATATAACAGAAGTAAACTGAATACGTTAACAATGCATTGTACAAACATTCTTTATCATGTACCATCGCTAAATTTTCTTTTTTTGTGTTAGAAACTGTACCTAAGGAACTGAGAGGGGGGGCCCTGGGAGTACTGGCTGGAATACAGAGAGACATATTGGCAGTTATTCTTGGACACTAATAAACCCCCTGGTCTCAATGAGCATATTTCTTTGGCCCCTTTACTTAAGCTGAGGGCAGCAAAATTATAACTTTATACATACATACATATACCCCTACATTTTGATTTTTTTATATATTTAACATGTTTCTCATTCATTGTTTAACCACAATTTTATTTATTTAATACCCTTTACATTCAATACTTGATTATTTTAAATATATATTATCTAATTCAATTAGTTATTGATATTCAATCTGTTTATTTTCCTGTCTTTTTTATATGACAGTATACCAGTGATTTGATGTATTAGTGCAGGTAATCACAAGATTTTTCAGGAAAATAATTTTATTTTCATTATATACATGTTTTTATCTTAGACATTTTAGTATGTTTTTTATTCTTGTCTCTTTAATTTATTAATTGTTAATTAATTTATTTAATTGCTGAATGTATAAATTATCTCAATGAAATGGCGCCTTGTTGATTGTTCTGAGGAAGTCTGAGGGTTACTTAGATGAAAACGCTTGTACTATTCCCTTTGTGGCGTTAAAATAAATCTGTTTTTTTTTTACCAGCTACTAGTTGTGCCATTCACTGTCCAGATTTTCGATTATTGGTTTTGTTTTTCTAGACTGAGACTCTTTTTGTGTTTTTTGGTTTTTATGGAGTCTTCCAAAGGGCATTCTACTACTAACCACCCACCAGATACCCAGATGGGAAGTGAGGTCGGTGAATTTCGTAAACTTGCTGGTCAACTTTCACAGCTTCTTGACTTATTAACTCCATTAAGTCAAAGTCTCATTTCACTTTATCACAATGCCAGCTTACCTGGCAATCAGGAAGCCTTAATGGGTCCTGGGAGCCATACTCATCTGAATATGATGTCGTTATCACAGGGCACAAATGCGCAGGTGCAAGGTTCCGACAACCAGACATTCAGTTCTACGCCTGTACTTCTTGCTTCAAACAATGCTTCAGATCCACAGGCAGAAGGGGCGACTGGAGTATCATTGGCTTCTGGGGACTTAACACAGTTTAAACAGTGGTTACAAGACAAACCACTTTTTTGTAAACCCTCATCTACTTTTTCTAATACAGAGTCTACGGACACTTATATGGACTCTCTCAACAAGTTACACAATGCACTTAGCAGGTACAAATCTCTCAGTATTGCCAATTCATATTTAAATGAGTGTATTAGGTTATGTATTGTACCCAAGGGACTCAGGGTATTCAAATACCCGAATAATGTTATTACTGGGAGTGAATTTCATAATGAACTATTATGTATTTTCGACAATTGTGGACTTGATATTATCAAAGTGGTTGTGAACAATAATAACCGTGAAATGGACTTGTTGCAAAAAGATATTGATGTGTATAATACACATGTTACTAATGATTTGTTGTTTTCTGTCCAGGCTGAAAAAAGTAAATATTTAAATTTGAAAGTTCAGATTGATAAGAAATGTGATGAACTGTTAAACAGGAAATGCAAAAAATTAGATAGGGATACCAGGGAATACAAGGATGGCAAACAGTATCCCTTGCCTAAAACATCTTATCACTCATCTAACCCTGAACGTGTTGTACATCAACAGTTTCATTTTAATGATAATCATTTTTTTGTTGACAATACTTCCAATTCACTTAACAACAATGCCGCCCATGGCTATGAAGATGTTAGTCCACGAAGATCTGACAGACTTTATACTAAAAATAATAATAATACCCATTATTACAGGGGGTCATACCCCTAGAAGAGGACCAGGGGGAATTCTCATCAGAATTATACGTAATGGATGCTACAATTAATCAGGAAGCATCACATTTGGTTAGTAAAGCAGAGTTTCACATTTTCAATTACAGTGGCCTTAAGATTACTGATGATTTTTTTAATTTATTCATCAAAGGTTTTAAATTTGTGCCTACTATCAAAAGTAAAACACCTCAAGTTTTGTTAGATTTTAAAAATGTTCATCAGACGTTTGAACTTATTGAACATTTTTGGTGACACTTCTGCTGTGGCTGATTCTATTTTTCCAAAAAGCCTAGCACTTTCAACCCCCCTCTTCACTCCCAACTTAAAAACTTGGAAAACGTTATTGAAACTGAGATACATAAGAGTTCTCAATCTTTTAAAACTATCTCTAATCTTAATGACAAGGACCAAGAATTATTGGACACCTTACGGTCCAACCCGAACATTCGAGTTATGGAACCTGAAAAGGGTGTGTGGGGGGAGTCATCATGGACAAAATTTTATATGATAGTAAAATGCACATTCTTCTCCATGATGATTCCAGATATAACAAAGTGTCCATAAATGCAATCAATATTTCATACAAAAAGATCGATTTAGCATTAAAAGATTTGTTTGATCAGGGTATCATTAATTATGACACCTACCAATGTCTGCAACAATCTCACCCTCGGGTATCCTCTATTTTCGGGATACCCAAAGTTCACAAATGTGTTGATGACCCCCCACTTAGACCTATTGTGGCTTTGGAGGGATCTAAAATTTCCCCTATAGCTAAATTTTTAGATTGGCAACTAAAAACTTTGTGGGGTGGTGAACTTCACATTCTCAAAGACTCTTGGGAATTCCTCAGTAAAGTCAAGCCTGAACATTTTCTATCTGACCTTTTATTCACCACCATAGATGTGGTGGATTTATTTTCTGTGATTCCTCATGATTTAGGCTTGACCTGGCTAGAGGAAGCCTTACAGTCTAGACCAGGGGTAACTGAGAATGATATATTCTTGTGTAATGAACTGGCAGAACTTGTCTTAAAAACATCTTTTTATTTTTTGAGGGTGAATTTTATAGCCAGGAATCTGGAGTAGCTATGGGGGCCAGTTGTGCTCCCACTTTTGCAGACATCATTGTATCTGTATGGGAACATAAATTTGTTCACAATTGTGCCTATTCCCAATACTGGAATTTTTACTCTAGGTTCCTGGACGATATCTGTATTTTTTGGTTGGGTGGTGACGTCCTCTTGGATGAATTCATCTCTTACCTTAATCAAACTACTGATTTTTTTAGGTTCACTTATCAAACTGACGTTAATAGTCTTCATTATTTAGACATGTCACTACATAAAATCAACAATTGTTTTAAATCTACTGTATTTAGAACGCCTACCTTTTTTAACACATATTAGTTTTAACAGTACGCACCCCTTCTATCAGAAAAAGGGTATTGTCAAAGGACAATTTGTGCGTATTTGTCGTATGACTTCTGATGACTTTGACTACCTTTCTGAATGTGCAGTGCTAAAACATATGTTTCTTGAACGAGGCTACCCCATCAAACTTATTAATTCTGTCCAGGCAGAGGTTACACAAGGAAGAAACAACATCTACAGTCCTATTTTAGGTATGGGAGATGGTTTCTCCAATAAACATGGTTTGAAGACTACCAGTGAGAGTGGTTATAACAGAGTATTTGTCACTAACTTTAGTGCCAATGCACATCAAATTAAGAACATTGTGTTGAGACAATGGGATAGGTTCTCAGACATTACAGATTTACCCACTCTAAAAGGCAAACCTATCAAAGTGGTGTTTAGGAAGGGGCAAAACATCAAAAATATACTTGAATTGGTTAGATATGAGGATTTTCTTGTTCATAGAAGTAAAGGCACTTTCAAATGTGGAGCCTGCAACCAATGTTGTTTTATTTCTAATAAAGAACAGGTTGTTTTATCATGCAGACAAAGAACCCTATCAGCCAAAACTTATACTAACTGTAATTCCCAGGGCCTGGTTTATCGTGTTACCTGTGACAGTTGTGATAGTTTCTATGTTGGTAAAACCGAGAGACAGCTCAACGTAGAATATACGATCACATCAATGATATTAGTAAATGTAACGTTAACAATGCATTGTACAAACATTCTTTATCACGTACCAATGCTAAATTTTCTTTTTTTGTGTTAGAAACTGTACTTAAGGAACTGAGAGAAGGACCCTGGGAGTACAGGCTGGAATACAGAGAGACATATTGGCAGTTATTCTTGGAATCTAATAAACCCCCTGGTCTCAATGACCACATTTCTTTGGCCCCTTTACTTAAACTGAGGGCAGCAAAATTATAACTTTATACATACATACATACATACATATACCCCTACGTTTTGATTTTTTATATATTTAACATGTTTTATGATTCATTGTTTAACCACAATTTTGTTTAATACCCTTTACAATCAATACTTGATTATTTTAAATATATATTATCTAATTCAATTAGTTATTGATATTCAATCTGTTTATTTTCCTGTCTTTTTTATATGACAGTATACCAGTGATTTGATGTTTGTGCAGGTAATCAGGTAATCAGGTACCAATGATTTGATGTTTGTGCAGGTAATCACAAGATTTTTCAGGAAAATAATTTTATTTTCATTATATACATGTTTTTATCTTAGACATTTTAGTATGTTTTGTATTCTTGTCTCTTTAATTTATTAATTGTTAATTAATTTATTTAATTGCTGAATGTATAAATTATCTCAAAGAAATGGCGCTTTGATTGTTCTGAGGAAGTCTGAGGGTTACTTAGATGAAAACACTTGTACTATTCCCTTTGTGGCGTTAAAATAAATCTGTTTTTTTACCAGCTACTAGTTATGCTGTTCGCTGTCCAGATTTTGGATTATTGGTTTTGTTTTTCTGGACTGAGACTCTTTTTTTGGTTTTAAGTAAACAGAATATATTACTGTGCTGCTAAATTAATTACTGATAAAATTATTCCACAGGAACATAGGGTAGCGAGGGAAAAGGGGGACGAAAGCGAATGCCATCATGGAAATATCGAATAGAGAAAACTATAAAGCAGCTAAGACAGAAGTGTCATTGTTAGAAGATTATAGAAGAGGGAAAAGATCAACAAAAATATTAAGAAAGATAGATGTGATAAAAGCAGTGCGCAGTATTAGAACAGACCAGGATCTATTATGCACCATTGGAGATAACAAACTAAAAATTTCAAAACAGGCAGAAAGACTCAGAAGATATGAAGATAAATATAAGGGAAAAGCACAAAATAAGCAAATTACTGATGACCCAAAAAAGTTTTATAGAAAATTGGGAAATAAGGTAAAAGGAATTGATAGACCGCCGAAAAAAGAGGAAGTAGATACATTTTGGAGAAGTATCTATAAAGATCCTGTGGAACATAACAAAGATGCTAAATGCATAGAAAAATTAAAAGAAAGAATAAGAAGTTTAAAGGTACAGGATATGAAATGGGATGAAATAACAGCTAGAGAGATTGAAACAAAGTTGAGAAAAGCCTCTAACTGGAAAGCTCCAGGCCCAGATCCTGTACCTAACTTTTGGCTTAAAGTATTAACTTCTTTACATGAGGATCTAGCCATGAATAAGAACTATTTATATGCACACCCCAAACAGACACCACACTGGTTAACAACAGGAAAAACAATGCTCTTACTTAAGAGTGAACCTGTAAGCTACCCGAAAAATTATAGACCAATAACTTGCCTTCTGACGACGTATAAACTATACACGGGGATTGATGCAGACAGAGTTTATAGTCATTTAGAAGAAAACTCAATTATGGTAGTAGAACAAAAGGGCAATAAAAGAAAGTCATACGGAACAAAGGATCATTTGTTGTTAAATAAAGTTACAGTGGAGAACTGTAAGAAAGGGAAGAATCTAAGTATGGCATGGCTTGACTATAAAAAATCATTTGATAGTATCCCACATTCATGGATAAAAGAGTGCTTAAAAATGTATAAGGTACATCCTATACTGATTGATTACATTACAGTTACCATGAAACAGTGGCAGACTACTTTGCAATGAAGCCATGATAAAGGACAGATTATTAAACCAGGGATAAAAATACAAAGGGGATATTCCAGGGTGACTCCCTGTCACCATTGCTATTTTGCCTTGCCATTAACCCATTAAGTTGTTTACTTAACAGCTTAGGTCATGGCTATAATTTGGCTTCTAGAAAACAACAAAGTCTAATGACTTCTCTTCTTCTTTTTGTCGATGATTTAAAATTGTATAGCTCATCAGATGAGGAACTGAAACCACAGTTGCAGGTTGTCAAAACTTTTTCAGATGATATTGGAATGTCATTTGGTCTTGATAAATGTGCAAAAGCAACCTTTAAAAAAGGAAAATTGCAGCACCGGGAAAACATCAGTTTGGGACAAGAATGTAATATAAAAGAACTTGAGCAAGAGGGGGTGTATAAATACTTGGGAATTGATGAAGCATCAGCAATAAAATGTGAACAAATGTGAATAAAGCTTAGTAAAGAGTACTTTAGAAGACTTAAATTAATCCTGAAAACAGCATTGACACCTAGGAACAAGATCCAAGCTATAAATCAATTTGCTCTTCCTGTCCTAACTTATAGTTTTGGAGTGATTGACTGTCCCCAAAAGTGTTGGATAGATTGGATATTAAAACAATAAGGATGCTTCATGCTCACCAGATGATTTATAAAAATCAGTGTATACCAAGATTATATATTCCCCATTCTGAAGGAGGGATGGGCCTCCTTGAAATTGATTACATGTATAGATCTGCAATTGTGGGACTCCACACATATCTACTGACCTCACAAGATCCAAATGTGGTGAAAGTTTTGAAACATGAGGAGAATAAATCTAAGATGACATCTCTGCTTAATTTAGCAGAAGCATATTGACATCAAGCAGGAATGGAAATCAAACCAGAAGTGAATAAAAAACAGACAGCAACTGAATATGCTAAGAAAGAATGTAAGGTGAAGGACCAGATGAGAAGGCAAGAAATGTGGAAAAAACATAAATATAGTTGCAAGTATAGAAAACTTCTGGAACAGCCTCATGTTGATCAAGAACAAATACAAGAATGGTTAAGGAGAGGTGAATTTACATCAAGAAATGAAACGTTAATATTGGCAGGCCAAGACAGTGGGCTATGTGCACACTGGTTTACTAAGTCCATTGAACACGTGGAAGAAACAGACATGTAGGTTTTATGGAACCGAATTGGAAACAGTCACACACCTTATTGCTGGTTGCGACTCTCTAATGGCAGAGGGACTGTATACTGAAAGACATAATAATGTGGCGAGATTGTCACACTGGAGATTGTGCAAACATTATGATACTGAAGTGGCTGAAAAACACTGGAAACACGAGTCACAGAGAATCATAGAAAATGATGAAGTTTACATCACATGGGATCACCCAAAACAAGCAGTCCAAAAGATAGATGCTAGAAAAATGGATATAGTGGTCCAAGAAAAGAAGACAAAAGTAGCATTGATCATTGAAATCGCCACACCTAGTGACTACAGTGTCTTGCGTACAGAGAGACACAAAGTCATAAAATACCTAGATCTGCAGGCAGAAATGAGAGCCATGTGGAAGAAAGATACCCAGACAGTTCCAATAGTAGTAGGAGCAACTGGTCTTATAAAAAATAATTTACAATCGTATTTAGATATGATAGGGTGCCTAGTGAGGAGTTGTGGTATTGTATGAGGAAGTCAGGAGTGGCAGAGAATTATATAAGAGTGGTACAGGATATGTACGAGGGTAGTATGACAGTGGTGAAGTCTGCAGTGGGAGTGACAGATGCATTTCAGGTGGAGATGGGATTACATCAAGGATCAGCTCTGAGCCCTTTCGTATTTGTAATGGTGATGGACAGGTTGACAGATGAGATCAGACAGGGCCCCATGGACTGTGATGTTTGCAGATGACATTGTGATCTGTAGTGAGAGTAGGGACCAGGTTGAGGAGACCCTGGAGAGGTGGAGATATGCTCTAGAGAGGAGAGGAATAAAGGTCAGCAGGACTAAGACAGTATAAGTGTGTATGAATGAGAGGGAGGATAGAGGAATGGTGAGGATGCAGGGAGTAGAGTTGCTGAAGGTGGATGAGTTTAAGTACTTGGGATCAACAGTTCAGAGTAATGGTGAGTGTGGAAGAGAGGTGAAGAAGAGAGTACAAGCAGGGTGGAATGGGTGGAGAAGAGTGGCAGGATTGATTTGTGACAGATGGGTACCAGTAAGAGTGAAAGGGAAGGTCTACAAGAGGGTAGTGAGACCAGCTATGTTGTATGGGTAGGAGATGGTGGCATTGACAAAAAGGCAGGAATCAGAGCTGGAAGTGGCAGGGTTAAAGATGTTAAGATTTGCACTGGGTGTGACAAGGATGGACAGGATTAGGAAGCAGTGTATTAGAGGGTCAGCTCAAGTTGGACGGTTTGGAGACAAAGTCAGAGAGTCGAGATTGCATTGGTTTGGACATATCCTCTACCTTTAAACTGCTTATTCTTTCTTTTGACTGAGGAGGGATGCTGGGTATATTGGGAAAAGAATGCTAAGGATGGAGCTGCCAGGTAAGAGGAAAAGAGAAAGGCCTAAGATAAGGTTTATGGATATAGTGAGAGAGGACATGCAGGTGGTTGGTGTGACAGAGCAATATGCAGAGGACAGGAAGAAATGGAAACAGATGATCTGCTGTGGTGACCCCTAACGGGAACACCCGAAACAGAAGAGATTTAGATATGTTACCAATTCATGTAACACCATACGAATTGCAGAAGGAGTCATTACTGGGCACATTGCGGGTGCTGCGAAGAGCACTTTTGGCTAACATCAAAGAGTGAAACAATGCTAATTTCATCAACTTTAATCGTACTTTGACTTAGGAATGGGGTCCATTCTCACCATGGTATTAGAAAACCAAAAGACTTGGAGAAATTAAAAAACAAATATATACAAACATCTGTTGTGTATACATATGTTAATGTGTGCAAACAACCACAATTAGACTTATCATAACACACACGCACAGTTAATTGTGTGTTAAGCACATCTGAGTGAAAAAATGACAGACAAGTGTGAGCTGCGGATTCTTGCGGACAACGATGAAATGCATAGTCATTCATGGCCTACTCAGTGCAGGTGTGTGTGCATACTGAAATTTGTAGATGTATGCCTATTAACAACTTGGAACATATATAACTCATAAAAGACATTATAGCAAAACTAATACTACAAAAAGGTAAGTTGCTTGCAACAGGATACAAAATGCAGATATGGGTACTGAACCCAACAGCTTCCCACACTGAAGCTGTTTTGTTTTACCTGTTGAGCTACTCTAGTTAATGCCCTTTTTTAAGTCCAATTAAGGGTACTGTGTACAGATCCTCAGTAATAAAGCAGTACCTCACATACACAGTTATATGTGGTAAGTGCAAGAGTTTTGTGTAGTAACCCAATGGTCACTTTAAAATAAACAGTTGATTCAACTATGGATAACTGCAAAAAAAAAAAAACATAGTCAATGAATGCTCAATGTTGAATTGCTTAAGTATGTTTTACACAAAGTCCAAGTTAATGACTGTAACACAGAAACACAAGTTTTGTATTACAAAAGCAGTCATAGCAGTATAACTATGCTTGATGTACACTTGATGACCTGTTGGAAGACCTCAGCTTTGTATGACTAAAACTTATACAGTAAAAGAGCAGGTATAACAAGTGCAATCCCTGTTTAAAAGCTGCAAAGTACAGGGTGAAAGTATTAGGGTGTGGAATTTTTCCCTTATATAGGGATCTGGTATCTGGCCACAGATATCGGCTATTAGCTACAACAGTTGATCTTTTTTCTGTCTGATGAGGGCTGTCATAGTGGTGGAGTGCTGAATATCCCTGTCCATATGTGAAGCTCTTTAGCAATCTGGTTACACACATCAATCATAGCAAAATCACCTTGGCATGCCAACATTCGTCCCTCATGTTGGATATACACATTCAGCAGCTACATTGTCTCACTGGTCCAGCTGAGAGCCTGGATATACCTCAGCCTCCTCTACATTGACGTCTTTCTTGATGTAGTTGAATATAAGATTTTAAATGCCTTCAGAAAAAAAGCTCACTGAGGTGCTACTCAGTTCACAGGAAGCAAAAAAATGACCTTGGAGTGTAACAGTATCACATTTTAAATTTGGCTGCATGAGGTAGGCATCAGCCTATCGGTGGAAGGCACAGACTTAGTGTACACGTACACATACATTGGTTACTATTGAGCTTTTACACTGAGCTCTGATCACTTGCACTGAGCTATTAGTCAATGCACTGAGATCTGAGAACTTACCCAGATGTCCATGGGCATGATTTAGAAATACTCTATATTAATGAAGCCCATTAATTATGTATGGTGCTAATAATATTCAAGAAATTTGTGTGCTGAGATGTTCATACTGTTAGGTATACTTGCAAGTACATGCTCTCTTTCAAGGTAATGTTTCTTAACGTGAGCTACTTGTATCCCTGGGCTTCATGAACAATTGTGTAGGCTTCACCTGAAGTCTACACAATATTTACATGTTAACGTGATGAGCAGCAGTGCTAACTGCATTTGCACGCTGCACATCATGCTTACAGGGATACCAGCATGATTTTGTGACCAGCAACAGTGTTGGTGGCCGCAAAAATATGTTGAGCAGCACAAGCACACACAGTAAACAAACAAGCTTGCCTATGGAAAACCTGTTAAGCATGGTCACACAGACAGCACAAAGAGCTACATAGCATGAATAATGCAAGCTGTAATAGGCAAGGAAAGTATACTGAATGCAGTGTGCACATAAATGAAACATGAATGCAGAAATAAGGAAGAGGGAAGGGTAAACAGCAATGGTGACTACAATAGATGGATTAGCAGGCAGAGAAAGTAAAAAAAAATCAAAGAGATGTATACCGAAATATGTAAGAGGGGTTGGAAATTTTTCAAATTGTGCTAAGATATTTGATTTAAAGGTACTTATGTCACAAAGACAATTTGTAATAATAAAACTGAGCAATAAGCAATATGTATGTTACAATAATTAATGGTGTTCACACTTCATGAGCAAATATAGGTAAATAAAAGCAGGCATGATATGGAAGGATGTGACAGTTACAAAAGTTAGCATTGTAACAGAGGGGATTACATGAAATATGAATGTCATTAACATGCTGAGTTGAGATGACAGCAATAACAGTACTTACATTATGAGATATTTGCATAGTGTGTTTCAATATAGCATGTTGGAAAATATGAATGGCTAAGAAGCCACAATTTCCTTTTGCAAGACTCTAACCCATCCCATCAATGTTACCACTGAGCTGTGTATTAATTGTGTATGCCACAGAAATGGGCATAACACATATACAAAGAGGATCACCCTTGAAGGGAATTATGTACTTCAATATTCTAATGGTTATGCATCCCATATGTAGATGTGTATGGTATTACAAATGTGGGAACAGAGTATGACATTATGTGTAAGGCACTCCTGCTTGACACAGTTATTGTGCAGACAGATAAGAACAGATGCAAACACCACACTATGATGTAATTTATTTCACAAAGATGTGTATTGTCGGCATCTGCCACAGGAGGTAGCAATGGCTATTTTCACAAACAGTTGTAATTAATGTGTGAATTGAGGAAGGATCCTGATAATGAATGTCATATCAGCATGTCAGACTGATGACCATTAAATGAGTATGCTCATGTGCACACAATGGTGATCAGTCCAAAATTAATGTTTGTGGTCAAGGAAGGTTTCTCTGTATGTGTGTACACATACCACCCAAGGACTGAAACACACTCGTGTACAATGCAGTACTCAATGAATGTGCCATAGAATCACTCTTACCATGACATTGGCAAAGCAAATGCCTACTACCATGAAGCTACATTCACATGTGTTTGTGCAACATATCAACTGATAAGAATAATGTGATGTAATTGTTGTTGAGCAATGTCAGTACATTCACAGAAAATAAATCCCTATGCTAGAACTGAACAGCAAGCTGTACAATTCCTCCAATTAACAATATGGTTATTAATCACATACAACATAGTGGAACTGTTATCAGAGCTGCTGCACGCCATCTATGTGAAGTCATTCAATCAGGTATACTTTATTTGGCCATACTTTTTATCTGCTAAAATGGAAGGGGGAGGCGTCTGCCACTCTATACATACAGAGTAGAACTTGGGGAGAAGTAATTCCTGCACAAATGCTTGCAGTAACTCAATGGTAGTTTGGAACACTTGGCTAAGCTCTGAGAAAATCATCACCATAGTGGGATCAATGAATATGCCATGGTATAAGTGCATCACCAATTGTGATATGCAGGGCCATGTGAAAGCATTACATTATATGTATGGATCAAGCAAAAACAAAAGCCTCTCACTTCCCTTAAGGTCACCGCTCATACAAATCTTGAAAAGACAGCAAACTGGCTCTGAAAAGGAGTAGGGTTAAGCATAAGCTGGGACTGGCTGTTTTATTTCAATTGAATAGTTTTAATGATATATAAAGATGTTTTATTTTAGATGGATTTGTCTGAAGAAGGGTCTAACCCGAAAGCGCTAATGTGTGCATATATATATTTTTTTATAATAAAATGTGTATCGGTCTGTTTGGGCTCTGCTCTTTTATTTACTGCCTTATGTATAAATCAAGTAATATGTGTCCCTGTAATTACTTGGAAAGAATCTTTGCTGTATGTCAGACAACATTACCTGATGCTAGGTATACCCAGACACACCTGTGGTCCCCTGCTGTTGTCACTGTGATGGTAGAACAGCAATTCTGAACAATGTAGATATAATCCTGTATTAGAGCATGCCTTACTTAGGCAACAACGTGCATTACATCATCTCATGTCCTCAGTCCTGAGGAAGGTGACACAATACAACTGCTATGAAATGACAAGCTATTCAAATGACAGGATCAGTCTTCCATACAGCCTTTCCAAATGAAATGTGGAATAAGCTTTTGTAAGAGGAAACAGCATCTACACATGAACTTAGCACACGTCAGTGACAACACTGTTAACAACATGTAGACTGACTGTAAGCAGTGATATTGGGATTTGAACTATATAGCTAACATCACAAACTAATGACAGTTTGCTGAAACAAACCACAACTACATATTTATTTTACAACTGTGACACTGCACAGCTATAAAGCTAACATCACAAGCTAACAATAGTTTGCTGAAACAAACCACAACTACAGATTTATTTTACAACTGTGATGCTGCACATTGCAATAGATGATGTAACCATTGTGTGTTACCTTAATGTTTCTGCAAAAAAGTAATTGAAGAGCACAAGCACACTGTATAGATATAGCTCGTATATATATTTGCAGCCTGTTATGCACAGTAAGAGGAGGAAACATACACTCACAGAAGTTAGTCATTCCTGTATTTGAACTTTCTACCTGTCTTCCCCCAAGTGTATTATACTCACACAACACAGGAGGTCTGACTGCATGTGAGCCACACTGCATCTTTGAAGGGATGACATCAGCTGTGTCATGTAAAGGAGATGTGTGTGCAGTAATAACGTCTACATCTACACAGGATTCTAAATAGTGTCAATACTAAGAGGTGTAAGACACATCTGCATGTATTTACACACACACACACACACACACACACACACACACACACACACACACACACACACACACACACGAGAGCCTTACTGCTTTATTCAAACACCCTACCTATCTAATGACACCATCTACATACAAGTGTATTATAGGTGCGCACCACAGGAGAGGTCTGATTTTAGTGGTGTCAGAGTGCATTATTGAAATAATTACCTCATCAGTGTGTTGCAAACAGTATGTGTTTGTGAACAGAGTGAAAAGGAGATGTAGGATTGATCTGACTGTGTAAATGTTTCTCATGAGTGGGAATCAAATATGCACAGTTGTTAAATTAATCCTCCAGTGATGCTATGGACTCACCCTCACACACAAAAGTTGATTGTTGTGAGATTAGAACCCCCTATCTGTCTAGTTACACAAGTTAGAGGACACAGTACTTAATGCAAGCACCACTGCAGAAGCCTGACTTCTACACTATGAGAGTACACTTTGTAGAGGGTGACATCAACATTGTGTTGCAGAAAAGTTGATGTTGGGAGAAAGGTCTTGCAGTGATGTGGACTCACGCTGCAGTGTAAAAGTTTTTCTAGGCTACTATTTTACTGAGGCCAGCAGTATGTAAGACCATATTGACACAACTCTATATTCAAACACACATGCATGTTGACTGCTCTGAGGTTAGAACTCCCATCTATCTAGTTACACAGCCCTTAATGCAAGTGCCACTTCAGAAGTCTGTTTCTACAATGTGAGAGTGCACTTTATAGATGATGAAATCAGCATTGTGTTGCAGAGAAGAAGATGTTGGTAGAAGGGTCTGACATTGATGTAGATTTACCCTGCAGCATAAAAGCTTCTCCAGACTACTATTTTAATGAGGCCAGCAATACAAAAGGTTATATAGACACATCTCTATGAACACACAAGATAACTGTTATGAGATTAGAACCCCCTACCTCTCTAGTTGCACAGTATAGAGGACATACTACTTAAAGCAAACTACACCTCACAAGTCTGACTTCTGTGGTGTGACAGTGCAGTGCAGATAGGATTAGTTTCCCATTCTGTGTCAGAGAAGATATTGTGGTGTTGAAGGTTATGTGCAACTTCCATATTTGCTGATATGATGGAGTAAATGCAAACTTATGATCAATAATAAATACAAACTGCTGACTTAGGTCAGCTATGATGTCATTAATGTATATTGCAGAACTGAGACTGACATGTACCTGTGTTGTGTACATGAGACACACACTTGTGAAATACAGAATGGACAATGAAGAAGTTATAGATCATCAGGTGATGATGATGGTATTTAAACCTTGAATGCTACTGTTATTATCGGGTTCCTATTGAAACATTGAATTTTCAATTGTTCGAATCACTAAAGGCTGACCTTTAATGATCAAACAATTGAAAATTCAAATTCTTAAAACTAAACATTAAAAAAAAAAGAAAAAGTAAAGGGTGTAGGCAGAGGGGCAAGCTCCCCTACACCCTACACACCCCACTACTTAAATATACCAACTCCGAGATCGCGCTACAGTGTATGAAAGGGAAAAATTCCCTTTCTGCACTGTAGATCATTAAAGTGTGATCTCGGAGTTGGTATATTTATGTAGCGGGTGGTGTGATGGGTGCATGCCCCCCCTGCTTTAACCCATCAGGGTACGTTTTGTTTGTTTTATTTATTTATTTTTTTTGTAATTTCGAAGTTACGGAACTTCGATCATATGGTGGCAACCATATGGTATTTGAAGTTCTGTAGCTTCGACTTTCTAATAGGTAACCTTTAGTAGCAATAGTATGTGTTCATACATGGGCAATGTACACTCTCAATAACAAATAATACTTAATGTTCCAATGCAGTACAGCTAAGTAATGATGAAGTATGAGTGTCAAGGCTATATGTGGATGTACATCATTTGTAAGTGTCAGTGCTGCAGTGAAAAAGCAGAGTTGAAACAGGGTTCAAGTCCAGCATACAGATAATTTTACAAACAATGTCAGAATGTGATTATCACAATTAATTCTGATCATGACTGTAAAACGACAAATGAATGACTATTGTAAATATGTTGATTGCCCAAATTTTGTCAGTAATGCCTACTCAAATAATAATTTATACCTGCTATATATCAGACATACTTCGAGGAAAATCACAAGTTAATTTGCTGTACAATGCTGTGTAAGGCAAAAAGTCAACACAGTTTGCAATAACACTTGAAATGCCATTTAGCATCACATACTACACTTGTTCACTGTCACTCGTGCAAATGCTGAGGAATACAAATGAAAAAACAGAAGGGGGCTAGACAGATACAAACACTGGGAGAACATGCAAACTCACACAGAAGGCACCCCAGCCATCGAACGAACCAACCCTCTCCCTCTTGCTGTGAGGTGACAATGTTAACCGCTGCACCACTGTGCCGCCCTATACATAGGCAACACAGTGACAGGAAAAACACTTATAAAAATAAGCAGTAAGAGTTTGACCTAATACTGAATTTGAACCATTGTCAAGCTGAAAAATGAAGTTTATAAACTTGATCATTATCTCAGCACCCCACAAAAGACAGCTACATCACATGTCTCAAAATCACATCTTTGAAGGAACAGTGATAACCTATTCAGTCAATGGAATATGTAGGTATGATTCTTCTTCAAAGTAATGACAGTATGAAAATGCCATAACATGACATTTACATCCATAAGTATAATCAATAGTCAACAGTACAAAGACGTGACAGAATAAGAGTGAAGCTAGAGACAGATATACAGACATAGGCAAAGAACTGTTAGAGTAACTGTTGCCAAGTATTTCCTTTATTGTACCTTTACTTTGACTCTGATCATGCAGCATGTTTAAGCACCTTTGCGCAAGGGTAACCAAACTAATGCGGGTGATGGCAACAACTGACTAGGTTTTGCCATAGGACTTGAACGGCCTTCACTGTCTCATTGATGTGCTATGCCAATGTCCATGCAAACAGTGAGTGAAAAAAGTGAAGGGCTTCTTATGGACCCTTTCTGGCCACGTGTGCTGTGTGTGATTTTATTTTTAGACCAGATTAAATGTGTGAAAAAGGGGTTGACAGAAAAGTGGTGAAATGGGGAGAGGGGCATGCAGAGATGAGGACATATGGGAAAGAATAGAGGAATCTGCAGGAAGGTAGTGGGAGAGAACTTTTAGTTATGTACCTCTTATTGGCTGAGTTACCTCGTATCCCAGGATGCACCACTACTGCTTCCCCAGATCTTGTTTGTCACACATAGACTGTTGTTATAACATTGCCAGGTGTTTCAAGAGAGGAAGAAGTTGAATTCAGATCGTCCAGTCTCTTCTGGCCTACAAGGCAGATCCCATACATCTAAAGTTATGGTAAGTACATAACTAAAGATGTAATGTGATCCCTCTGCCTACATTCTCTACAATGGGCTGGGTGGCTCACTGGAAAAACTCCTGAGGAACCGTGGAACCGAAAGGAGGCTCCTCTCGATGCCCACATCAATTTGTAGTGAGAAATAAAGGTGTGTAGAGAAGACCATGATGTCACTAATAGAGAGCTGGGAATGAAAGGCTGCCAAAGGGCCCATAGCTGGTGAATGAGAGCTGTGAAAGGTATACTCAGCTCTGTTTGAATACTTAGGAAAAAACTGGTAATTAAAGTTAGAACAAACCTTTGGTATAAAGGATGGGTTTGGTCTAAGAATAAGTTCTGAAACTCACCTAGAGCAGTCTTCCAAGAAAAAATTTTTAAGTCACAGGTTGCTGCCCGGCTCAAAGGAGATGATTAATGCACCCCAGCACACCCGTTAGGTCCCGTGTGGTGCAGGATGAGATAAAGGCTTTGCACAACTTGTTGCTCATTAAAGGTGGTTCTACGCCTCGTGAAATTTTGATGGTAGACACGAACAACCTTGGTTGAACAGGAAGCTAAAAAACTTCAACCTCTGACCATGGAGGCTGTCATAGGTCTAAAGTTGGGCCTAAATAGCAAACCTCTTCCATTTATTGCTATACATCTTTTTAGTAGAAGTCTTGTGGGCCGGGACGAAAGAATGGCTCCTAACTATGGTCGGAAGAGGTAGCCAGCTGCTAACTACTTCAAATTGAGGAGGGACTGATGAATCTGTCCTGACGCATCATCAAGAGGTTGGAACTTGGTCCAGTCCAGGAACCAGGGACCTTCCAATTTGTAAGAGAAGGAGGAACCACGACCCAGGCCGGGTGATTAGAATCATGGATCCCCAAAACTGGGGTGAGAGAGAAAAACTGCTGGCATTCGGTTGGTTGAGGAGTAAAAGATAAAGCACCACCCTCATTTCAGGATATTGATGTGGAAGACTCTCATCGTGGCCAATGGGAATGGGGGAGGAGAAGAGATTTCAGGATCCTGTTTGCATGTCTTTGTGATCAATATGTGGTGACTGAGGGAAGGTCTTGATAAGACCACTGGGACTGATAGAGCCACTGGATATCCTCAGGGGACCAGAAGAATGGTGGCTGACAGGAACCCAACAAGGACCATCGAACCTGAGACTGCAGCATTGCTATCCTTTCCATGGGAAGATAGACTCACATCTGCCTTGAGTCTATTCTGCACCCAATAAACAGATACGCTGAGAGATGGCAGCATCACAGTTTTGTTCAATTGAAGGTGATTCCTAAGGAGTTGCCTAGAGAGAGTGTGCTAGAGTTTTCAAAGAGTAGATGCCTGGATGACTCCTTGGATGACTCCCTTTGAAGCAACTGGCTGCAAGATCCCGCTGCAAGGGTGGTTGGGTGGGGGGGCTTTCTGGGATGGTGGGGGGGTTGAGAGAAAGGGAATGAGTAACCTCTGGCGATGGTCACCTCACCCGTTGTTGAAGTGATAGATTTTTTCCTTTAGGTGCCTCGAAAAGAAAATGACGACCGACTGGCTCTGGCTGCACAGAGTGCACAGTCAGGCTGAAGGAAGGAGGAGCTGGAGGGCAAAAGGACCTGGATAAGGTCTGAAGGGAGTGGAAAACCAGGCCCCCAGCAGTTAAGTCTTACCCTCCTGTTAGTTGCGAGGTCAAAGTGTCCTTACTTTTGAGTCCCAAACAGAGAGGACATCAAAGGCCGGCGTCGAAGAAGAGAGGCAAAGGTCCATAAAAGGAGAGACAGGTGCGTGGCCAGGCAGAGGCTTGAGCAACAGCAGCAACATGGCTTCCGTTCCTCTCCTTCCGGCTGCATGCTATCAAGGAGACACCCAGGAGGTGGAGGCTGAGCCCGAAGGCCTTGAGGAAAACGACTCCTCAGCAGAAAAGGAGCCAGTCTCCTTGCAGGGAAGGGGGTGTGGTGAGATGGTAGAAGTGGGCAGAGGATTTGGCTGCCCCTCTCATCTCCTTGGGCCAACAGAGGAGGAGGCGTGTGCCGAACCCCGACCCGGAAGCGCGGGAGTTGGAGAGTCGTCGGGAACCAACCGACAACCCCCTCCCGGCCAACAACTCACACTGGCCGAAGCTGTTGTTGTTGGGAGGAGGAACCGGAATAATGGGATGATGAAGGCCGACTGGAGCCGACTGGGCTGGAGCGCAAAGAGACCCGGAGAAAAAAGACTGAAAAAAAAGCTGAAGCACCCCTCGAATCAGACATGGGATCAGCTCCGTATGGGTTCAAGTATTGGCGCCGAGGAGATTCCACCCACTCAGGTTTCCCACCGGAGGCAGGGGGGGACCCGGCGGGAAGAGGGAAGAGGCCCGGGCAACCCTCATCTGCTCCGTGGAGCCGGCAGTGGAGCCCGATGGAGACCCGGGCTCCTCGACTCTCCATCTCCGGAGGGGATCACTTACCACAAAAAATACATTTTACCCACAAAAAACTAAATACACAGTCAGGATCACATTACATCCATAGCTATCCACTTCTTCACAACATAAATGTAGAAGTGTAGACAAAATTTGCTAAATTTGGACAGTCGCCACACCATGGGTAGGTGACAACAACAGAATAATGTACAGCCAATGCTACCAAATCAGGTGTGTCAAGAAGACACATAGGTAAAGTGGAGAGCTATGCATGGGTCTTAATTTTTTTCTTGTGGGACAGGTAACCATTTTTTTATTTTCAAATAGAGAGAATGTTGGGGAAGGGGCTTAGGAATGTGAGGGTCAGGTAGGTAGGTTAGGTGATGAAGCAGGCACAGATATACAGGACAAACAAGACAGACAGGGATGGTGATAGGCACAAAAGGCTGGTGGACACCATGATTGGGGCTAGGAAGGGGACATAAGAGGTACACACACATCAACCCTGTGAAAAGTGAGAATCCAGTCCTGCCCCCTCAGAACTCTCATCAGTATCTGCTGTCTCAGTTTCCTGTGTCAGTGCTTCACATGGCATTGTCTTGGCAATATGACAAAGCACTTTTTCTGCAGGCACCAAGGTCCCTTTCCATGATACCCTCCACTAGCCTTGTCAGCTCACCCTGCAGTATAAAAAAAATCACACCTCCACTGCTACTACTACTGCTAAAAGGTACCAGTGTACAAGCAGCCATGGCACAGCTACCTGATTCAGATGGAGCAGGTTGGGTAGGGTTGTGTATGCAGCGCTGACAGGTTGGGATTCTGAAGTGCTGGGTGTCAGTGCTGCAACCTGTGGAGGGTTGGTAGACCTCAGTGGTTGGTCTATATCTCTGTGCTGCGCATCAGTTTTTGTAAGAAGAAATGTATGACAACATAACATTTTTAAGTGATATAAAATATCCCCCCCTCAAAAAAAAAAAAGAAAACAACAATAAAACCAAAAAGATAGAGAAGGGGAGGGGTGATACAAAAAAGAGAAAATTAGAGCCATGGCTTGTTACATGACTATAATTTCAGAAAATGCATGTTGATAATTATCCACTTTACACACCTTTGCCAAACCCAGGTATGATGAGAAGGTCTTACTCTGTTGTACCAGTAATCAACTGCACTCCTATGATATCATAAATACAACTATTTAAGTATTGCCATACTGCATATAATTACAGTAGTTATTAGGCTTACAGTAAGACCTGATGCATACATACTCTGTACCTGTCTGAGGTGTTTTAATCTCTTGGTGCACCTTCCTGTTTGCTGCAATATCTTCAGCAGATGTACAACAGAAAAAAAAAGAGAAGAAGAGACATGAAAGCATAATGAATAACAGTCTTGGCTGTCTACCGCATTCTATACAACTTAATGCTGATGGGTCAGTATACTTACACACCTGAGGGGTGTTAGCAGTTCTAAACTAATCTCCCCTTCTTGTGCCATTTCAGGTCACTATAGTGGTGATGACAATTTTCTCCAGTGCACGAGATGCCAGTTGTGCTGAAGACAGCCTTGGCCAATCTGTTCCAAGCCTCAGTCTTATACTGAGACCCAGTATAGTCCCCCTGTATTAGCCTATGGCTGTAGTGCTTCATAAGGAGTGTCACAAAAATCCTGGACTCCTCAACACCCCACCTCTGTGCTCTACATTTAGCATTATCATCTCCCTCACCAGTCATGCCTGCAGATGTCAAGCAATAACTCTATGTCTGAACTGTTGCCAAATTCCAGTCTCACATATAACAGCTAGCAAGCAAATGTGCACAACTGTACCAATGGCATTTGCATGATGGAAAGCAGAGATCAAGTGCCAAACCAAGAAGAAGGTATTTCAGGAAACAACAATAAAGGTGTGAAACATGGCAGTGAAATTTGCCATGTGTGATGCTCATCCTAGACTCACTTTTAAAAATTGCCATCACTGACATGCTTAATGGCTTGGCAGTTGGGAGATTAAATAGGATGCTTGGCACATACCTTTTGTGAGTTACATTCAGTAAAATGTTAATTTTACAATGTGGGAATCACACCTATGGAATAAATAATGCATAAATTTCGGGCAAGGTTATTATTTGTCAGTTTTACAGGAGAATTCCCTTTCAACCATGTTTATTACAGATATGCTACATTCATTATGAATGGAGATATACTTCAGATAGGCCAGTATGTGTGTGATTTTAGGAAGTCGTTTGAAAAGTCATTACCATGGAAGAGGCAGTATTACTGTATGTCAGATGGACAGACTTTCATGAGCTGAGTAATGCAGGCTGATGTATGATCCATACATACTATGTAATACATATTGTCCTAAATACAGAGTTGGGCTATGGGAGGAGTGAACATGATTTCAACATTAAGTAGTCTGCCCACCACAGATATGCAAGTGCATTTTTAATTAATTATCATAATTATCCTGCTTAAACAGTTGCACATACAATCAACTTGGTTTCATAAGTAATATATTAATGAGATATGCTACCTAGAAAAATGCATTCATCAAAGCATTAATGAGACAATTCTTGTAATCAACCTAATTATGATAGAATACTTTCCAGAGTGCTGACATTCATATTACCACTAAGCTTGTTTGCACTACAGAAGGCTACCCAAATAAAATGTTTAACTTTTTTTCTTAAGCAGGTACAGTAAGCTTGATTGTGCACCACTCAGCAGCGAGCAAGTACAGAAGACAAGAAATAGAAACAAAACAGCAAACGAAGTTGTGATGAGTCATGCATCTTGAGTAATAATTTCCACATTCCCTTTACACAGCATTGATTTGAACCCTAGAGTAACTCTGTTATGGGTCCAAAGTCACTGCATGTACTGAGTGTGCCACAGAGTTATACATCATGCACTTATCACTCACCCATTACAAATGCCATGTAGCAGTGACAAAAGTGTTTGTGCTAATCAACATTACAGACATAAAACTGCTGACTCTTTCCTTTACCTGTGAGCCCTTTTTGTGCTCTGCTAAGCAGAGTGGAAATGACAAATGAAAATAAAAGATAATTTATTTTACACACTACAAAACACTGGGACACATGACTTGTATTTCCATTCATCAACAGGTATACCATGAGGGCAGCCATGGTGGTGCAGTGGTCAGCATTGCTGCCTCACAGCAAGAGATTCTCCAGTTCGATCCTTGGCTGGGGTGCCTTCTGTGCAGAGTCTGCATGTCCTCGCTGTGGTTGCGTGGGTTTCCTCTGGGTGCTCCGGTTTCCTCCCACATCCCAAAGACATGCTGCAGGTGGATTGGACACTCTAAATTGGCCCTAGGTGTGAGTGCGTGTGCCTTCTGTGGAAGGTTGGGCACCAGGCTGGCAGCTCAACACTCTTAAACTCCACTGCTAATCATGAGCGGACAGGTGATCCACTGTGGCGGCCCCTAACCAGAAAAAGCCGAAAGAAGAAGAACAGGTATGCCATAAAAAAAAAACATGCTGCATTTTCACATCTGCTCCAAACATTACAAGCAGCAGGTGGCTTCAAGCTGGTTTCACACCCTGCATACTCTTTCCTTTTTTTTTAATCATTTTATTAACCCCATGGGCTACAATGATGCTTAGGTGAAATGTAGAATTTATTCTGTCACTACTGTTCACAGTGCTGCAGCAAAGCACTCCCATGCCAGTCTAAAATGTGCTAATGATGGCATTCAGAATTAAATTTCCCAGTTTGTACCTTGGGCACTGGACTCTTATTCACTGCTACAAAACACTGTCAGTCCAAAGTGCACTTTCACAAAACACATGCAAAAATGAATACAATAAAACAAATTGTCAGTAGTAACAAGTATCAGGGTATAATAATGAAAAAGAAGAGGGCGGCTGTGGTGGTGTAGCGGGTAGTGTTGCCACCTCACAGCAAGAGGTTTTCTGGTTTGATCCTCAGCTGGGGTGCCTTCTCTGTGGAGTTTGCATGTCCTTCCTGTGGTCGCATGGGTTTCCTCCAGGTGGTCCAGTTTCCTTTCACATCCCAAAGACATGCTCTAGGTGGATTGGACACTCTAAATTGGCCCTAGGCATGAGTCTGTGCATGCATGTGTGTGTGCCTTCCGTGGAAGGTTGGGTGCCGGCCTGACAACTCGACACAGTAAAACACCACTGCCAATCATAAGTGGACAGGTGATCTGCTGTGGTGACTCCTAACTGGGGAAAAGCCAAAAGAAGAAGAAAATAATGAAAAAGAAGAACTGTGACATTTCCTAAAGCTGTGTGTGCTACAACCTGATTACATTATCAGGAAATATGAATTAACTCTCTCAGACAGCACACTATCTGGATTTGAATCCTCAGATTAGTTTTATTTATTTATTTATTTAACATTTATTTACCTGGAAAGTCTGACTTGGAATGAGCCAATTTTCAGCGGAGGCTCGGGGAGAAATGCTCCAGATGCATGCCTTTGCAACGTGGGAAGACACCGGAGTACTGGGAGGAAATCCACATGAACGCAGGGAGGACATGCAGACTCTGCACAGAAGGCAGCCCAGCCAAGGATCAAACCAGAGAACCTCTTGCTGTGAGGCAACAATGTTAACAGCTACACCACTGCGCCATCCTAATAATTAGTAATTGTAATTGCAATTGTAATTGTAATTGAAATAGGCATAATAACAGCACACACTTGGTTGTGTTTCTTATACCTCTTTGCCACATACCATACAGATCTAACTTAGAAGAACATCAAATTAGAGGTCCAGCAGTAGAAAGATCAGAAATTTTCCTTTCTCATTTGCTTGAATGTGTCTAGATGAATGTGATTCTGACAAATAGTTTAGGCTGATAATAACCAACACCATACTAATATAAGGTTGCCAACATTGCCAGCTATTTCTTTGCTTTATTTTATGACAATTTCCTCTCCTCTGAGCTTAAACAACAGAAATGCAATGCCATTGGGAATTTATTTGCATCTTTGTTGCAATCTTTAATATCAGCATTTCAGAAAGATTTTTAAGCAGAGGATGGAAAGTGTGCTATTAGTACAAGAATATCAATATTGTTAAGGTTGTTGTCATAGGTCTCACGTGTTTCCTCATTTTTTAAATCTATTCTGCATGATACACACTTCAGGGAGAAGAATCTCTTCAGTATTGCTTGTTGTTGGAGTCAGAGTAATCATTAACACTTACAAGTCATTAGCAGCTAACAATTGTCATTGCTCTTCCCTGAGGTCCTAGGCCATGTACATGCAATTATGTAGCTACTTACACAATGTTTACATCTTCTACACCAAGTGCTTTTTTTATATTCAGGAATGCTAATGATTTTACTCTTCATTTGCATCTTCACAATGCTCAGAGTGTTGAATCTGCATTATATAAAGGTTATGGAGTAGCTATGGAAGTGGAAGGAGGGGAGACTGATTTGACAGAGACAGACTGTTACTGCTATTTACTTGGAGATTATTTCCACAAATTACTGCATTATTTCATAAGGTATATTCGTCCTCTTCATAAACTGCCTACATTTTCACATTTTGAATGAATTTCAATATGCAATAGAATTTTTTTATCTGTATGCATTTTTTTTCCATTCACTGCTGGTATACTGCAGATAATGTCAGCTCTTGCTGTGCTTTCCAAGTCTGTCAATAAATAGTATGGTTACATCACAGTATTGTGTTACCATTTCCTCTTGGAATTTTACCAGTTATTGCAGACAAGTGTATTGTGTTTATTATCAACTTCAAGGGTTTGCGTATGTGTAGCTAAAAGAGATGTTAGGCTTCACAGATGCCTATGACAACCTCCACATCAGTGGAGAGACCAAAGGAAATTGTCTGGGCATTTCTACTTTGAATTCTTTCCTAGTTATTGCTAATCCTGACATCCAGTAGTCAGTTACACAGCTATTGTCCTCATTACAGAAATGTTAACAGAATGGATGTAATGCTAATGTATTACAATGTTTCTTTTAGGGTGGGGTGGGTCTCTTGGCTTGTGTGTAGTCTGAAATGAGCATCGTGTGTTCACTTGTTTTGTGTTGAGGATAGGTGCACAGACTTTGAGGCAAATGATTTCTGTATGTACTACAAATGTATTTTGTCTTTTTTCTGTTTCATGTCATACAGGATTAAGGCACCCAGACCATCTGTTCCACAGAAGCCATTATTCGGTGATGCAGAGAACAAGGTCATTATTGAAGCCTTACACTGCCATGAATGCTTCCTGTTTGACCGAAGCAGAGGTAAGATATCTGCCAGAAAAAGCATATGGCAGCATGTGGCTGCTGTCATAAACACAGTGGGTGGCCATGCCAGAAACTATACTCAAATGCGGCACTATGCCACTGATACGATTACAGTGGCACACAGGAGGGCAGTTGTGGTAGCACAAGAACATATTGCTATAGGGGTGGCCTGGCTATAGACCCAGCTTTTACTGAAAATGAGCATATCCTGTTCATGATCAGAGATCCAGACAGCTCAGCAGAGGGTTCAGACAGACACCTTAATGTTGGTGCTGATATGGACAACAGGCTAAGCATGTCCCAAAAAGAAATTCCAGGCATGCTATATATATATATATATATATATATATATATATATATATATATATATATATATAAACCCATTTAATGCCATTCTAAACATCTTTATGTGCTGCTACTTGTACATCTGTAAACACTGGGATGTGTGCTTTAGAAGAGACTAGAATTCAACACAGACTGTGTTATGTGTGTGTGTGGGGGATGGTCAGTCTGATTGATTCTGAGATATTTCTTAAGAGGAAGCTAGGCAGAGTGTTATTCTCATGTCCTTGTGTCAATTGCATTGTGATGCTTATTATACTTCTTTCCAGTACCTTACCCTTTTTCCGGGAAGATTAGAATTTCCATCTGAAAGACCACCTGCACATGGTAAGTACAAACTTTCTTTGATTAGTAATAACCATTAGTTAGATATAAGTTTGAGGAGAGAGTAAAAATATTGTATTCCTTTAACATCTGAAATTGTTTTACGAGTGTTTAGAACAGTTTGGATCGTTTCCAGTCACTATTTCTCTCCTTGTGTTTGTTGCGTAATTTCACAGTGACAGTATAGAATGCATACCACCTGATATTAGAGTATCAGTAACCTCTGATGATAATGGTGTTGATATTGAAGCACAGTCAGGGGGTGCAGAGGTTCATTCTGCCACTGAAGTTGTGGCTCACACAATTACCCGCCTTATTTCAGATGCAGCCAGTATGCCTACACATACCTATTCCACTGAGCCCTCAGATATAAGACAGGTTGAGGGTGACACGGTTAATTGGGGTAGTGTGGTTACTCCAGCTGCAGAGTTGTGTGAGTTTGCCCATAACCATTGTGTGGGCATGGTACCAAACAGGATGGTTGTTAGAAGTGCTCAGAGGAGGCCTACTGTCCACCCTTGTCCTGATGCTGTTGTGTTATTACGTGCTACCAGATGTATTTAGACTGCTGTCATGGAGGGACAGACACTTTCCACCTGGGTCTCAGATGAGATAGTGCAAGTCCTAAATGTGGTGCATTTTGATGTGCATGACTGCCTCAACCATGTGGATGACTCTCTGGATATGATGAGTGACACTCTGGATCAGGCAGTGTCTGTGATGGAATGTCTACTGGGGGAAAGCCAGCATCCATGTGTCGGTAGAGTGGCAACATCCGCTGGTGTTAGAAGATGTCACTGTACCAGATCTCATTCCTGTACTGGCACTACTTCCACTGCTGCATCAGTGATTGAGGTATCCCCACCTAGATGTGGTAGGCAATGGGATCATGGTTCTGGATGTATTTGGGAAGAGAGCTCATCCAACAGACGTTGCTTATGTTCAGATAACACCCTCATTTTGAACCAGGGATATGCAAGTGGCAAATGTAACACCCGGCATCAGCAGTTTGCATGGTCAGGAGCGATGACACTGAACAGACAACTCTACCACTCTACCATGCATGGTTCACACCTGTGTGGCATGGCAGGAAGTAGTGCTAGCACAGAGCTTGATTGTTTCCATGCAGAGGCACAGACACACACAGACACACACACACACACACACACACACACACACACACACACACACACACACACACACACACACCTTTCACAAAACTGACCATACTGACCCGCACACATGCAAGCTAGGAAAACCTTAATGTTGATTTGGACACATCTCCTGTTAATGGCCCTGAGATATTTCCTACTTTACTGGATGTTCTGTGTTTCCTAATCACACACACTAACTACTTTGATGTCAGCCTGCAAATGATGACTGTAGCATGCCCTTTGTTCATTTTGGTTTGACTTAGGATTGCATTAATGTCTGATGCACAGAGTGGATAGCTGAGTGCTACTATGTTAATTGTATATATATTTATTGCATAAGATGATTTGGGATATTTTTGTACCTACTCATTTTGGAAGGGTTTTTTTCAGTTAGTATTGTAAGTCATGCATTCAAACCACTGATACTGCATTCCTGCTTATTGTTGCACTTGTGAAACTGTTGATATAATTGTCCTGTTAAATGTTTTGTGTACAGTGTGTAAGTAAATGGCTTAATACCAGTTATTGTGCACAATGCATAGCTGTATATTGCAGATATAATTCCAATAAGTCAACAATGCCATTGGTGGGTACCTCACACAGGTTCTGATTAACATTATGCAGGTATATCGTGCATTTATCTTCTCACACATGTGTTTGGATACTACAGGTTCCACACTTACCTTGCATTACTGCAGTTTTGAGGTGTGTAATTTGGGGCTGTCTTTGTCTGATGCTATCCATTCACAGCCATTACATGCGTAAATAAAGTCTGTGGACATCACATGGAATCAGTTTTAATATTTGTATGTGTTTAGGTTGTTATGTATATTCTTTTGCTAGTGAGTGTGTATGCTATCCTTTGCCTCTTAGGCTGGGAAAGGGCATATTGTGCACACCTACATCTGCCAGCTGCCTCAGCAGCTGGAAGTTCTCCCTCAGAATCATTATAAGTGCTGGCGGTGTTGGCCCTGCCAGTGGTCCCAGAATGTCTGATCTTGTTCCTTGTTGCCCCTGTTGCAGCTGAGTTCTCTAGATGATATTGTACAACACGGCACAGATTGTGAGAATTTCTGTGCAGGTGCCTGGGTTATCCTTAAGGCACTGCCTGATGAATCTAGACAGTGGAACAATAACTTCAGCATGCCAAGCATATGTTCTATGATGCTTTTAGTTTGAGCGTGTGCATCATTGTATCCTTCTTCTGTGGGTGTGTGTGCATTTCTGATGGGTGTCATGAGCCACAGTTTAGTGTATAACCTGCATCACCCAGTAGATGGCCTTGTGGAACATCAGCCCTAGCAAACTTTGTGTACAGCTGAGAGATGTGTCATATGTTTGAGTCACAGTAACTGCCTGGGTTACCTGCACACACACTGGGGTTTATCCCTCGGGCTTTACAGACAAGCTGGCAACTGATTGAGTATAACCCCTTCCTTTTGATGCATATCCTTCTCTGTTCACCAGGTGGGGCTTTTATTTATATGTGATTGCAATCTATGGTCCCCAAAACTACAAGGAAGTGTGCTACAGCATAAAATTCCTGCATTGTTTTTGGTCTCCCCTTTGGTGTGCATGGAAACTAGATAAACTCCCTTGCATAGTCTAGCATAGCATTAAGACAATGGTGCAATATTCTGGAGGCTGTTGCCTGTGACACCGTTAGTATATCCCCTGCGGGTCTCTGGAATGTACCATACTCTTAATACTACACAAACCTTACTTTCCACTGTATAGCTTCTCCTCTATTTCCCCTGGAACTGATGTGGAGGGAGGCAGAGGTTGCAGAGTTCCTGCAGTGTTTCCCTATCAACCCTATTGTATTACTTTAATATATCAATATCATGTAGTCCATGATATGTTAAATGTGGTCTGAACATCCTTCTTCTCCATGAGTAAGGTCTATCAGCAGCAGCTGCATATATTTGAGTCTATTGCACATACCCATGCAAGAGAGCAGCAGCAACCCCTAATATTGTTTTTTTTTTCTAAGTGTTATGGTGGCTGTATTCCTATAGGTTTTGGAGTTCATGACAAAGAGCTGCACAAAGTCTACATGATTACTTTATAACTTCTTGAATGGCTCCACTATCTTAGATTGGTTAATTTGCATATAGTTCAACTAGTTATGCTTTCATTAGCATATACTGCAATTTACTTTTGTTTGTTGTGTAGAGCCATTTAATGAATACAAAATAGCGCACTATTGTTTTGCTTCATGCAATAGAAGCACAGAGACTGTTCATGAATCTGGCCCTTTGACTATATTCTGAAACTGTAAAGTAGGATTTATTCATGGTCAGAGACTGTCATATTTTCTTGTGTTTGCCATTGTCATTTACTCTGTCTTTCACCATTCACATACTTTTTGAATGATATTGTGTAAGTATGTTCACCTGATTTTGATATAAATGCTATAGGCTGTTTTTCCTACCATCTGCAGCTGTAATGACACATAGCTTCCCTTCACTTCCAGGACTGCATGTGTACCTGTTAGTCTCTACTGTAGTTTGCAGATAGTGATGGATTATGAGGCAGTCCACAGGGATGGCATTATGTAGTATAGTTTATGGATGATGCAGGACTATGCAGCAAATCCTGGAATGGTCCCCTTGATCCTACTATTAACTTGATAGTCTTTTGAACTGACATCCTGCATCTTTTCTACCACACAGATGTATACCACCTTACTGGGCTACTTACATACTTGTGTTTACTATGATGTTTTAGTGTGTTCAACCAATAAATGACTTTAACATTCACGCTACAGATATATCAGTTACACACATTACACAGGTCAACAGCACAAACTTACTGTATTGTTTTATGCCAGTTTCATATTCCTGGTGTTGGTAGGCCATCAACTGGGAACAGTAACCTATGTGGTTGAATGAGTAGGTATTTTGCACCTTTTAGGTATACTATATCTGAAGTGGTGGTGTAGTGGTAATGATGACTTGTACCATATTTTGAACAGTCCTCTAGACTGAGGATCAAAACACAATTCTGGATGCTGTACATATCCACAGATATGTATGACTTGATGTCTGTCTCAGCTACTGCGTACGTGTTGCATTTAGAGTTACTTTTTTCAGTGTTAGTACATATGTGGCATATGTTGGGTGTTATGTGTGACTATTACAGATATATGTGACAGGTAGTAGTACATTTATTACATTTGCATGTGTTCTTTTGCAGTAGCCTAGCAACTAATATATGTAGCATTAGTACATGTTATACTGCTGATGAGGAGCTCTCAATAAGTGTAATACAAGTTTACATCCTTCTATGCACATGAATGCTTTTTTTGCAGATGACTAACAGAAGCAGACATGACAACTTCTCTGTAAGGGAGAATAAGGTTATACTGGAAGCCCTGTCTCATCGTGGTAAGAACCTGCTAGGATGGATGGGTGATACACTGTGGTGGACAGTGGTATGGCATGACATCACCAACATGGAGTACGGTACAAATGGTCACAACAGATCACAGGAAGCATGTCATTAACAATGCTCAGACATGTTCCTCCATGCAGCTAACAGGTTGCCATAGGTAATGGACTGCCTGTACCACATTGTTCCTCCATACAGTTAACAGGTTACCATAGGTAATGGACCACCTATACTTTCCAGAGTAAGACAACTTTTAGTTATGTACTTACCATAACTTTAGATGTTTGGGATCCATCTCGCCTACATTCTGTACTGATGGGTTTGGAGCCGATCCTCGGCTCCGACTCAGCACGCTATACTATAGAGCGAAGTCTCTAATTGGCTGAGCTATTCTATATCCCAGGATGCACCACCACCAATTCCCCAGATCTTGTTTGTCCGCACACATGCACCCACACATGCACTGCTGATATAACATTGCCAGATGTTTCAAGATGAAACGGTCGAACTTGAACCGTCCAGTCTCTTCTGGTCTCCAAGGCAGGGGGAAGAAGGGTGGGTTATTAGGAATGTAGGCGAGGTGGATCCCAAACATCTAAAGTTATGGTAAGTACATAACTAAAAGATGTTATGTGATCCTATCTCACCTACATTCTGTACTGATGGGACAGCGTCCCTAGCACCTGATTCCTGGGTGGCTCACTGGAAAACACTCCTGAGAACTGCAGAACCAAAGGAAGCTCGCCCCCGAGATGCCACATCCAATTTGTAATGAGAAATAAAGGTGTGAGGAGAGGACCAGGTAGCCGCAGCACAAATGTCACTAATGGCAAGCTTAGAATGAAATGCTGTTGAAGTAGCCATAGCCCTTGTAGAATGAGCTTTCACAGTGGTTGTAAGCTCTCTATTAGAAAGGAAATAAATATGACTGATACAGTCCCTTATCCACTTGGCAATAGTGACCTTCGTGACGGCTTTGCCCAATTTATTGTCTGAAAAGGACACAAATAACTGATCTGTTTTCCGTGTTTGATGCGTCCAATCTAAGTAGAAATGCAATTGTCTGTGGACATCCAATGAATGGAAGATATATTCTGCTCTGTCTGAGTAATTGGGGAAGAAAACTGGAAGTTCCAAAGACTGGTGAAGACAGAAACTAGAACAAACTTTGGGAACAAAAGATGGATTAGGCCTAAGGGATACTCTATCCTTGTGAAAAACCAGGTACGGCGGTTTGACACATAGGGCTTGAAGTTCCGAAACTCTTCTGGCTGATGTAATTGCCACCAAAAAAGCAGTCTTCCAGGAAAGAAATTTCAAGTCAGAAGTTGCTGCCGGTTCGAAGGGGGAAGAGGTCAAGGCACCTAATATGAAATTGAGATCCCATGGTGGAGCAGGATGAGAAACTGGAGGACGTAGCAGCCCAGCACCTTTCATGAAGGCTTTACACAACTTATTGCTCATCATAGGTGGGTCTATACTTTCATGAAAATTAGAAATAGCTGCTAATTGAACCTTAATGGTAGAGACCGAAGAACCTTGATTGAATAGGGAAGCTAAGAATTTCAAAACGTCCGCCACTGGGGCAGTAATGGGATCTAATCCCCGGAGTTGGGCCCAAATGGTGAATCTCTTCCATTTACTATTATACATCTTCTTAGTCGAATTCTTGTGGGCCGAGGACAAGATATGTATAACTTCTGAGTCCAAAACCTGGTTCCTGACTATAGTCGGAAGTGGAGGAGCCAAGCTGTTAACTTCAGAGAGTGAAGGGACTGGTGAAGCTGTCCCGACTGGTGGATCAAGAGATCTGGAACCTGGTCCAGGAACCAAGGACTGTCCAGTGCGTATTTCCGAAGAAATGGCAGCCAGACTTGACGAGGCCAGTAAGGGGCAACTAAAATCATCTTGCACTGCAAGTGAATCGCCTTCTGGATCACCCTGGGGAGAAGGGGAACTGGTGGAAAGGCATATAATAAGCCGGTGGGCCAAGCTTGGACTAGGGAGTCCTTGGGAAACCCCCCCGGAACCTGGGTAAGAGAAAACAACTGTAGACATTTCGTGTTGAGGGGAGTTGCAAAGAGGTCGCAACAAGGAGTTCCCCATCTTCTGAAGATCTGAGATGCTACTCTGTCGTTCAGAGACCACTCGTGCGGGGAGAGAATGGTTCTGCATAGTCTGTCGGCTATCACATTGGATCTCCCCGGAATGTGTGTTGCTACCAAGAAACGGTTGGTTGCAACAACCCAATTCCATACATTCATGGCCTCTCTGCAAAAAGGGTAGGACCTGGTCCCTCCCTGCTTGTTCAGATACAAGACTACTGACATGTTGTCGGACTGAACGGCAATCATACCTTGGGGGAGGTAGTTGTGTAGTGCTTGAAGCGATAGAAGCACTGCCCTCATTTCCAGTATGTTGATGTGTAGGGAACTCTCGTCGGTGTGCCATTTGCCTTGAACTGACCTGCCCAGGTAATGTCCCCCCACCCCATCTGGGAGGCGTCCGTAGTCAAAGTGGCCAATGGAGGAGGAGGAACGAAGGGTCGCCCCTTATCCAGGTTGGAGGAGGTAAGCCACCAACGGAGGTCCTGTTTGCACGTCTCCGTGATTATAATTTGGTGACTGAGAGGAAGTTCCTGATACGACCACTGGACCGACAGGAGCCACTGGAGAATCCTCATGTGTAATCTTGCTAAGGGGACCAGGAGAACGGTAGCCGACATGGAACCCAACAGTTGTAGGACCATCCTTGCTGGGGCTCGGCGTTTGAGGAGAAATGCTCGGACTTGAGATTGTAATGTTTCTATTCTCTCTGTAGGAAGATAGACCCGCATTTGCCTTGAGTCTATCTCTACCCCGATAAACCGTATATGCTGAGATGGCAGCAGCACGGACTTTGCCCAATTGAAGGTGATTCCTAGGGAGGTTCCTAGAGATATAGTGGCTGCTAGGTTCTGTAATAGTAGATGCCTGGAGGTGGCAGTTAGGAGCCAGTCGTCTAGATACGGAAACACCTGGAATCCTAGACGCCTCAGGTGAGCAGTCACCACCGCCAAACATTTGGTGAACACCCTGGGGGCTGTGGTGAGACCAAAGGGCAGTGCGCAGAACTGGAAATGACTGTCTCCCAGGCTGAAGCGGGACCGGTTGGATGACTCCTTTTTGAAGCAGCTTTGAAATTTCGATGGCTGCAATATCCCATTGACTGGGTGGCGGGTCCGGGATTTTCCTGGATGGAGGGGGGTGTGTGAAAAGGGGATGATGTAACCTCCGGCGATGATTCGGAGCACCCATTGGTCCTGAGTGATACTCTCCCAGGCCTTTAGGTGCCTCGAAAAATGACCCCCGACTGGCTCCGGAGCTGCGCAGTCAGGCAATCCTTCAGGGATGCTGAAAGGTTGAAGAGCCAAGAAAGGACTCGCGGTCTCCAGTGTTGCGGGGGCCTCTGCCACCTCTGGGACGGCATCTTCCTGAAAAATTTCCCCCTCCTCTGCCTGTAGAAGAGGGATCGTCCTGCTGGGAGGGGTAATTCTTCTGAGATTTACGGAACCACATTTTCCCTCCTCTTTTAGCTTTGGGATAAGGCTGAAAGGGAGAGGAAAACCATGCCCCTACGGCAGTCAAAGTCTTACCCTCTTGTTCACAGCGGGTCAAGGTGTCCTTTACCTTGGGTCCAAACAAAGAGGACCCATCAAAGGGAGCGTCGGCAAAGGAAGACTTGAAGGTCTCCGCAAAATGACACAGGTGGAGCCAGGCTTGTCTCCGTAGAGCAACACCCGTACCCGCCGCTCTACTCGCTCCCTCGGCTGCATACGAAATGAGCCTCATGGACGAGTTCGATATCGACGATAGGGTAGCCAACTGAGAGCTAACCGTCTGGGCCAACTGCTCAGGTAGGTTACCAGAGAGGGTATCTGAGAGTTCCTTGATCAGGTCCCTCTGAAGTCTAGTGAAGTGCGTGAGGTAATTCAGAGACCTTAATGTAAAGGCTGCTGAAGTAAGGGTGCACTTTCCATACCGGTCCATGCTCCTAGACTCCTTATTAGGAGGATGGATGGACGTCGAAGCCTCTGCCCCATCTTGCTGGGTAGCAGATGCCACCACCATAGCATCTACAGCCACACCCTTGGTGAGAAATTCTTTATCCGGGGGCGCTGACAAGAATTTGTTAGGGCGAGCAGGCACCGGTTCCACAGAATCTGGATGTTCCCATGCCCTTCGAGAGATCAAATCCAGGAGCTCATCGAAGGGCGGAGACACCCAGGAGGCGGAGGGCTGATCGCCAAAGGCCTTGAGGAACACCGACTCATCAGAGGAAGGGGGTTTGGTCTGCCAGCCGCCTCGTTGTTTGAGGACTTCCAGGATGTCCGCAAAGGAGACATCATCCGAGGACGACTTGGGGGACCCTTCCGCATCATCAAGATCGGTGTCGGAAGTGATAGACTCGTCAGGGGAGTCGACGTGCTTCCTCTTGCACTGTTGGGGGTTCCTCCGAAGACTCTTCAGAGGGACCTCCAGGAAGAGTGGGACCTCCAATGGGGGTGACCTCAGGCCCCAGGGCTCCGCTGTCTTGAGACAGGGGGACTACAAAGGACCCAGTCTCCGTGCCTAGGGAAGGTGCTGGGGAGACGGTGGAGGTAGCCAAAGAAGATTTGGCCAAAGCACTCCTCATAGCTCTAAAGGCCGGACCCCCAGAATCCTGGGAAGGTCCGACCCCCAAAGCCATAACAGCAGACGGCACTCCCACAGCCGACGCACCGAGAGAGAGGCTCGGAACTGAAAACATCGGTCCCGAAGTGTCACCCGCGGGGCCGACCAAGGAGGTCTGTGTACCGAACTCCAACCCGAAGGCCGGAGTAGGAGTAAGGGTCGGAGCCGACCCAGACACCTCCATCGGCTCCACCAGCACCAACTCCAATGGTGCCGAGGCTGTTGGAGGAGGAACCAAGGCTAAAGGGTGTACCATCGGCTCTGGAGCCGACTGGGCTGGAGCTGAAACTAGCTTTTGGAATACTGGAGACTGAAACAGCCTTTGGAGCACCCTGTCAATGTCCGAATCCGACATCTTGGAAGACCGGGAGGAGATCGAATGGGTCCGACTAGACTTCTCCACCGGCTCCGAAGGACTGGGGGACCGGCTCCGAAATGTCTCGATCAAAATCGGTGCCGAAGGAGACTCCATTGTAATTTCCCTTGGTGCCGAAGAGGACTTCGGCGCCGAAGGGGAAGAGTCTGAACAAACAACCCTCATCGGCTCCGAAATCAGCGGAGCCGATGAAGGTGACCCGCCTCTCGAAGCTCCAGCCATCGGCTCTGAAGCCAGAGGAGTCGAGGCTGGAGGCATCGAGGCAGACCGTTCCGCCCATGGCTCCGAAGTCCGTGGAGCCGATGGAGAAGCCTGCCGAGATTTTTTGGTGGTCGGTTCCGACGGACTGGTTGGAGCCGACGATTTATTTTTCTTTGAGGGAGAAGAAGAGGAAGATAAGGCCTCTTCAAAAGTAGGTTTGATAAGTCCTTTTAGAATCAATTTATTTTTCCTCTCTTGGAGGACTCGAGAGGAAAAAGCGTGACACACACTACAAGACTCCTGAAGGTGGTTGGGTCCTAAACAGTACACGCATAGGGAGTGATCGTCCGTTATGGACATCTTGTAATTGCATCTAGTGCATTTTTTAAACCCAGAGGGTCTGTGCTCTTTTGACCTAATGCCAAACAGTTAGAAAAACACAGGAAAAAAACTGAATAACCAGAACAATTTCACTTTACAGTAAAATAGAGTTAACAAAAGGGTCACACAACAGGAGGGCCAAGAACCCTCTAACTAAAAACGGGTACTTGACCACCTTACGAAACGCTACACAAAAAGGCTCACTCACGCACGAGGGGAAGGCCCCTCTAACTTAAACGGAAACCTTTCCATGAAATACAATTTTTTTACCACAAAAAAAAATTCAGAAAACTCACTCATACACAACGATAGCCGTTAAAACAGCTTTTTGGTTAAGTTTAAGAAAATTCCTGACAGAAAATTCTAATAAAGAAAGCACTTAGCTCAGCCAAGCTCGAGACCATGTCTTTGCTTTGTAAGCGGCAAACGAGATCTGGGGAACTGGTGGTGGTGCATCCTGGGATATAGAATAGCTCAGCCAATTAGAGACTTCGCTCTATAGTATAGCATGCCGAGTCGGAGCCGAGGATCGGCTCCAAACCCATCAGTACAGAATGTAGGCGAGTTAGGATCACATAACATCTTTATTTCTGGTGTCACATCATCACACTTGCCAGGACCATCACATTCAAGGGATAGGGATAGAGGCTTGTCTGCTAAGATACTGTGGTATGTATATTATTTCAATGCATGACAGCATAGTATATGACACTTGTACAGATCAGTTTGTAAGTTCTTCACAGTGTCATTCTGACAAACAGCAAGGCAGGATACCTTGGCTGAGGACAGACCTGGTAAGAGTGTCTCCATATGGGGTACAGGATTGTGTAGTTAGGTATCACTGTGTGCAGCCTGTCTGATGATGTGCTCACCTTCAAGGCCCATAACTTGCCATTATACATCTATGTAGATAGGGCTGACTCTATTGCTAAACCTAATGTGAGATGATATGTTTCAGAAAGCTTCACACTTACTTATTGTATCTGTTCCTTTTTAATTCACAGCAGCGTACTGGCACAGAGTGAAGGAGAACAATGCAGATGAGAACAGACTGTGTGTCTCTATATTGAGTATACGAATGTATGTGTGGGTATCATTGTGAGCATACTGTCTGGTGATGTATTCCCCTTTACAGGTCCATCACATACCACTACACATCCAAGACCATCAGGTATTTATTTGTTTGCCTACATAGATAGGGTTGACTCTATTTCTAAACCTGATGCAGGGTGATGTCAGTCAGAGTGCTTCACACTTACTTGTACCTGCTCCTCTGTAATTTGCAGTGTCAATGTGACACACACACCACAGGGGTGGAGTTGGTGATGGACATGCTTGGTATGTGTGCTTGTATCAGCCAGCAATGGTACTATGCCTATACCATTTGCAAAGACCATCCCTAGTGATTACTTTCTCTGTTATTTAGGAGCAGTGCACCACCCATGGGCACACTAACCAGGCAATTTGATATTTACAGTCCATTTGTGTATAGTTTGGCACCTATCATGATATTTACACATATTTTTTGCTCCATGCACCTATGCTGCATGTATCTTATATATCACATGTCTGTGTTTGCATCACATTCACTTTCTGCCTCCTGCACTAGCTTGTCTACTTATCATGAGGAAGGATGTGATGTGTCACATTCACACATTTCAATCAATGACACACTCATTGCAGCACAGGAGGTCAACTATTTAAATTCATGGAGGGGTTAATCATGTGGCTCAGGGTATAGCCTTGGATAAGGGGGATAGTTCAGGTGGCTAGTTTGAGGATGGTGGGACATATGATACTGTTCATGATGATGATCTTGAGCAGCTGTCCCTAGGTGATTCTGAGAGTGGTAGTGACTGAGCTCCACAACAGACGTGTGATGTCTGTAGGACTGCACAATGCCAAGTAGCTGATATGTGTGGACCTAGCCCTGGGGGCTTCTAAAATTGTATGTATCTTACATGGTATTGGCTCCACCATATCAGGTTCCTTACATGCCCACTGAAAAGCAAGGTCTATGAGCTCATCAGTGGGTGGAACCACTCAGGAGGTAAAAGACCCAGCCTGAATACCTTGAAGAAAACCAGCTCCTCAGGGAAGGGAGCTTCAGAGGACCAATCACCTTGTTGTTTCATCAATTCCAGAATGTCTCTAAAGGAGATGCCCTCCAGAGGGGATCATGGGGAACCCTCTCCTCACTGAGGTCTGTGTCTTCAGTGAGTGACTATGGCAAAGAGTCCAAATGTCTCTTCTTACAAACCTGTTTCTCAGAACCTCCCCCAGACAGACTTCTAGAGAATGTTCAGAATTGGATGGGGAGCTCATGTAGTGAGAGCCCCCGAAGCTGAAGGAGGCTGACTGTCCCATTTGATCAGGATGAATTGATACAGAGGTAGACACCAAAAAAGGTCAGAACAGAGCTGTGTGTGGTAGAGACACAGCTTCTCTTGGAGGAAACCCTTTTGAATGCCTCAAAACTAATACCTCAATCAAGTCAGAGGAAGTATCCTTCTGATCTGCTAAGGAAAGCTAGGGCTAACCTCAGCCAGGGACGTCTGGAGGCATATGCACTGTACTGATTTCAGTACAACTTCTATAGAAGAGGGGGTAGCTTTTTTAATTAAAAAAAATTACATATTTTTCTTTTTAAAAAAAAAGCGTTGGCTCCTTTAAGCATGGCTACATACCATACCAGCCAGTCGGAATTGAGCTCACATCATGTCCGGCTGACTGGCTGCGAGCGGGAAATCTGCATAGCTTGAATTGCCACGGGAAATGTGCATAGCTTAAATGTACTGCTGCATGCAATCGCGAATGGATTAGTGAGTGTGTGTGCAAAGCAATCGCAAATGGATTATCGTTATGGATTCAGGTAAGGTGTGTGCAAACTACAAAGCAATCACAAATAGATGGATTATCATTGTGGTGAATGGATTCAGGTAAAGAAATGTGCATAGCTTGAATGTATTGCCGTGTGTGTGTTATCATTGTGATGAACGGATTCGGGTAAGACAATGTGCATAGCTTGAATGTATTGCTGTGTGTGTAAGGAAATGTGCATAGCTTGAATGTATTGCCGTGTGTGTGTGGATGGATTATCATTGTGGTGAATGGATTCAGGTAAGGAAATGTGCATAGCTTGAATGTATTGCAGTATGGGTGTGTGTAAGGAAATGTGCATAGCTTGAATGTATTGGTGTGTGTGTGTGTGTGTGTGTGTGTGTGTGTGTGTGTGTGTGTGTGTGTGTGTGTGTGTGTGTGTGTGTGTGTGTGTGTGTGTGTATTGGGGTGTGTGTGTGTGTGTGTGTGTGTGTGTGTGTGTGTGTCAGAGAGGGGTTGGTTCTCTATGTGTGGCTGAGTATACGTGAGTACAAAGTGGTAACAACACTGCAGATGGTTATGCAAAGGATTTAAGAACAGGTTCTATTGAACTGTGATCCTTTTTTATTCCCACATATACAAAGAGAAAACCTTCATACAACCTTGAGAAAATCCTACAGCACACATGCATTAATGTTTTCCACATCTAGTGAAAACATTGCTTAAAGAAATAATATAAATCAGTAAAATTAATAATGAATAGATATTTCTTCTAAAGAAAGACAGATTATAAACAGGATGCAACTTTACAAGTGTGATTTTTGATTCTGCTGTATGCCAGTTTTCTGATAGTTAACTAATTCTGCCCCCAAGTTTTTGAAAAGTACCATTTTCGGAGTTCTCTGGCATTTTTTTTTTCATTTCTAATTTACTTTACTGCCTTGTGGTAATATTTTAACCTTGCTGTAGACTGTTTTTATTTAATTAAAGTTATTGTAGTAAATGATGCAGAGCTACACTGCCTGCTCTAAATGTGGCATATCAGGGACTTAAAATAATACAACTTCTAGGCACTGCTTCAGGTCATGTAGATATCCAGTGTGTGTGTGTGAAATGCCCCCACATTATACACCTGCTGGCTACAGGTGTTCAGGTTCAAACCCTGCTCCTTTGCTTCAGGGTAAGAAGAGCCTAAAGTCCCTAACCACTACCATTTCTGAGCTTTGGTTAGATTTTTTTTTCTAACAGTTGTGAGCTATGTTGAGAAGTGAGAACTGAAGTATTTCCCTCATTATTGTTTTTGTTGTGTGTCCAGGTTTTTTGTGCTAAGGTGTGAAGTGAGAACTGACTTTGTATTCCCTCATTATTGGCTTTGTTTGTCCAGTTTGTTTGTGCTAAGAGGTTGAGAGCTATCTAAATGATAGCCATTAAGTTTCGGTCTTCCTATGTTTCAAACTGCTGATTTAGCATAGTGGTATGTTGCAGTGACTGTAATGCATATGGTTCTGGGTTCAAGACATGCATGGTGATAACACAGCATTTTATTCTAGCAACTTTCCAAAATTATACAAGCAATGTTTAAAATGTGTCCCCCCCAATAAATGTTGTCTTTTTCCAGATTTCTTGTGCTGCAAAGTTAAGAGATACAGCTGAGTGTCAAGTACATTTTACAAGGAGCTGAGAGCTGCAGGGGAACTAAAGTTTAGTACTGCTTATGCTGAGTTTGCTTGTACTGTTAATAACACAACAGGTAGTGTACTTGAGTTTGATGCAGAAGGCTGTGGGTTCTTCTCGCACCGTAGGTAGATGCATTACTGTACTGTGTTGTAAAGGGGGGTGGATGCTGTAGTCTATTTTGGTGACGATATCTAGTAGTAACTATGAACCTATTATCAGTTTGCCATCCATTCCATATTGCAATATTACTAGCGTATAATTTTTTTAATGCAACATATGCAATTTATTCCTCAAGGGCAACAGGCACTTTATTTGTAGATGAAACCATGAAATATAAAGTTGTTTGCCTCTTCATTAGTTACAGATTTATTTAATGTGGAATTATGTAGATGGCTTTTACTAGTTCAGAGATTGTGCATATTTACTGATACTGGTGGACTGTAGAAGTTTGAGTAGACTTTTATGATGGAAATGTTCTGAATTGGGCTGTTTTGTCATTATTGGTGCATGCATTTTGTTTCATTGTTTACTGGAAAAATGTTCAAAACAATAAATTTAAAACGCTCTCTAAAACCGGTACTGTATTGTAAAAGGAATATAATTTAATACAATCAGGAAGGTGTATCAAAGAGTACATGTATGTTTCATGTGCAAGGCGCCTATGATTTGAAAACAGCCCAAAGTTAATCTTTATCTGCCACTGGCAATATGTATTTTCTTTGAATGTGGGTTTCAATGCTGTTTCAATGAATGTGAGTTTCAAGGGCAGAGAAGTTTTAATGCTATGTCTAGTTTCATTGTGAGACTGCATTGCTTTGTTTAGCAGATATTTATTGGTGTTCGTGCTGTAAAATGCAAAATAAAACATTTCTGGCAAATCATTTAAGAATGAAGTCACTAAATAATGACTGACGTCAAGTTTCAGACGTCATAATCTTCAGAAAAATGCATGCTAAAGCAAGACCTGTTATTCTATCAACTGTCTTAAGTTTATACAAGATCAATTGTTAGTACTGTTTGTATGTTCCCCCAATATATTTGGCCTTGTCCAGATTTCCTGCATTAAGAGGTTGAAAGGCATGTGCAAATAAATTGCTTTATAGAATTAGGAATCTCCAAATCTCTCAACTGTCCCCAATTTTGGCTCAAAATGTTGCTCTCCCCCTAATAATCCCTCCTCAAAATAGCAATTTTGGAAGAAAACATGGAGGGTTTACTTTTATAAATTACTGTAATGATCAGAGTTATACATTTCTTTTATTTCAGAAATGCATGTAGATTCTCTAATTTTGTCAGCTGCTCAAGTTAACAGTGCTCATATTAAAATGGTGTCCCTTCTTTGACAGGTTCCCAGCTGTATTGTCTGGCGATTTTATATTTTTGCATCACATTTTTGGTCTGTTTTTCATAAAATTGTGGTTTTCTGGCAAATTAATGGCAAATCATTAAAGACTGAAGTTAGAAAATAATGGCAGACATTTGAGTTTCAGATTTCATACCTTTCAGAAAATTCGTACTAATGCAAGACCTACTACTATTCTATTATCTTTCTAAGTTTATAAGAGCAATATTAAAAAAAAATGTCCTTATTTTTGGGCCTTTGCCTCAGTTTTATTTATGGGTTTGTTGCTCTAAGAGGTTGAGAGGTATATGTGTGTGTGTGTGTGTGTGTGTGTGTGTGTGTGGTAGGTAGCATACCTCTCAACTGTCCAAATTTTGCAGAATGTCCAGATTTTTGCCCCATATTTTTTGTCTGTTCCTCATAAATTGTGTGATTTTCTAGAAAATCATTGAAGGCTGAAGTTGCTAAATAATGACAGACATTTGAGTTTCAGACTTCATGTCCTTTAGAAAAATTCATACTAGCACAAATCCTGTTAATCTAGCAACTTTTTCATACTAGCACAAATCCTGTTATTCTAGCAACTTTCTTCGTTCACGAGAGCATTATTTAATATCTGTCCCTGTTTATTTAAGGCTTTGTCCATATTTCTTGTACTAAGAGGTAGGTAGGGTTGTGTGTGTGAATGAAACACCCTAGTTAGGGGTAGCAGATAGTTAGTAATTTACTCAAGCTCAAAACCTGTACCTTAGTTACAGAAATCAAAAGCATGAATCCTCTACCCCAACTACCATGCTGCATTTTTCAAAGAACTGACTTTCAGGTTCATTTTCAATTCAAGGAACCAAGTTTGAGTGAATCTATATTACATTACTGAAGAGGCATTACAGCGAATGCCTCTTCATCGACACTAAAAGAGCGAACCGTGAATTACAATAATGGCCGTAGCTTGGCTGGGGGGGGGGTAGCAGTTTGAGAGCTGTGAGTACAAATTTGAAAATCCTAGCTACACCCCTGCCCTCAGCACTGACTTGGCCTGGCTCCGAGGACAACAACTGGGTTGACCACTGAGGCACTGTGGGGAAGGGATGGATCTATAAACTTCAAAGTTGAGCCTGACCCCCTGATCCTTGACTCCTGTGCTTTGGCTCTGAGACTCATCCCAATCTGACACCATCAGAATTGAAAAGACTATAGGATCTGATGTTGGTGCTCTACTGGGAAGACTTGGACCCATGGGCTTTAGTTCCAGCAGTCAAAATGGAATAGGAGAAAGCAGTGGAGAGATAGTCAGAGCTCTACCAGGAGCCCCCTATGGGGTCAATGCTTGGATGACCCGCAGTTGGATCTGAGTCCAAAGGAATTCACACATCATCCTGTCATCACTGGCTTCCAAAAGACTCCATGATGAACAGAAGAACCCGAAAGATTAAGTCACAGAAGGTGGCTGAGAAGAAAGCATCTCTTGTAGGAAAGGAGAAGGCAGCATTGAACTCACTGGTTCTAGATCTCAGCACCTCAGCATCTTCAGAGCCAGGCTGGAAGACTCCAGCAGATCCAGTGACTGTTTCCGAAATTTTCTCTTTTTCTTTTTCCTTCTCTTTACTAAGTTTTTTAGGTTCTTCCCTCTCTTTTTCTCTGTCTTTCTCCTTCTCCTTTTCTTTTTAAGGCTTTACCTTCTTGACTTTCTTTGCAGGTGATGAAGTTTCTGGATCAGAAGGTGCGAAATCCCTTGCTTAGGTGGGAAGAAGGCTCTTCAGAACAATTTTGCCACAGTGCCCTTACAATGCTCAGGTTCCAAAGAGGCACAAGCCTCACAGTCTGCATCCAAGTGAATGAGTGACTCCTAAATAATAAAAGCACAACAGAGTGTGGGTCCTGTGGCAGTATTTGTGGCCACAGGCCAAACATTTTTTTTTAATCCAGTGGTTGGTTTTGTCCAACATGCTGGGGAAGATTCACACTACTGCAATAAATGTTAATCACAAGACAGTAGCCAGAAACAACAACCAGTAATAACAATCCCTAACTAGCAATACAATGGAAGAACTAGTCTAAGGCTTAAAGTGAAAGAAAGGAATTTTCTTATTATATATATATTTTAAAGGTGATGAAAGCAGCAGAGAACAGTTAACTAAAACACAACTGAAAAATATAGATCTAGAACTTAAAGTTATGAAAAATACTTTTCATTATAAGAAATGTCAGAGACCTCAAATTCCATGTCCTATTGGGTCAAGTGGCAAATTAGATATGAGGTACTTCAGGGACATTAGTAAATTTTGAGTAGGGGAGGAGAAAGAGCCCTGGATCCAAGCTTCTGAAAAAGTGCCAAATTTGGATCTGGTTGGATCAGATAACCCAAAAGTTGAACTGGACAAAAACAGAAAACATGAGATCATTGAACTCTAACAGCACAGAAAAACACTCTAAGACTACTTTAATAATTAGCTGAAGTTAAGGTAATTTAACAACAGCCCTAACCAACTAACTATAGCCAACAAACAAGCACAGATAACAGGGAAAGCCAACAAGATGGTGGACGAGAGCAGAGCTTATCCAACCAAAAGAGTAACAAACAGCATATAGGAGAATAGGAAAACCCAGTAGCTTGCAAAGAAACAAGAGAAAATAGTAAAAGAATGTGTAGCAAAAGCCAAAAAACACATCTCAAATACAGCTTTGGCAGAACGCATCCGACACTGAAGAGTGACAAATGAAATCTGAGGAGATTTAGTCATGCAAAGCATTTTGGGAGAAGAGTTGAAACTTCAGAGCTTAAGATTCTGATGTGCAGACCTTGGATCCGATAACCCACAGGTTGAGGACTGATGAAAAGACAATATCGGATCCAATCATATTTATTGGACTTCTTATTGGAAAAGGGGGAGGAAGGGGGAGAAATATGTTTATGTTTTGAGTAAATTTATGAAAAACATCCAGACATATGGTCCTAGGGGTGGTAGCTTAAGATAAGACTTCCATGTAAGAACCCTCAACATCCCCATAAAAATGGAAATGCTGAATATTCCCTTCTCCCTCAGTTAAAACTGAACTAAGTACTCCCTTCCCAGCAAAATAAACTGCATAGTCTTATCAAGTGCTAAATTCTTTAGCAATAATGGCCTTCAAAGGGGCAATCTTAGAGGGCCCAGCAGAAGCAGATGTATAGTACAGAGGTTGCAAAAAGCATCTTGATGGAGTCACTCATTTCAGACCAACAAACAGAACTAAACATCTGGTTACTTTCAAGCATCTCAGTACTAGTCTTGCATTTCTTTTTCAACTGAAGTCAGACATTGGAAGATGAAGATGACAATTCCATGGAACACAAGCAAATGTAAGACTTTTATTCTCAAGGTAAGTTTTATGGGTATTAAGTCTACTCTGGAAAGGGTCCCTAGTGGAGTACATATCTACCTGAGATGTTAATTGAAACAAAAGACTATTTACAATGCTGACAGCATATGTGGACTAGAAGAAAAAAGTTTGGAGATTCTGGCACATCCATATGACACTCATACTAGCATGCTGGCTCTTTCTAACTGCAGATGTACAGAATAAGAGTTAGGGGCCTGAGTTCTGTAGACTATGATGTGCAGGTGTCTTAGCAGATAAGTCCTATTTGTGAGGACTACTGCAACAGTGATCTTATGAAGAACATTAGACTATGACAAGAAAGTTGCAATGTACTAACAATGTCAAGAATGCCAGCAGTGAAAAAGAGTAGATGCCCACAATAAGTTGCATATATCTAAGCTAGGTAAGATGTATCTTATTAAATACATTTTTCCTGCTCTTAGTCTGTCTGATTTATGGGTGATGCTCTTTCCACCTTTGTATGGTAACACATTAGCAATGAGGCAGCTGCTCATGCAACTAGACTCATACTGCTTGAAGTTCAGTATAAGACTGTGCAGCTGTAGTGTGATGCAGTGAGTGGCGGAAAACTTGTCGCTGTGACCATGCACATATGCCACTAGCAAGCTTGTAGCTTGTACAGGCTGTGGACTAACTTTTAGTGCATGTAAATAGAAAGAAATTGAGAAAAGAGAGAGAGAGATCTCCTTCCATCTGCAATGTGCTATTCTTTGTGTCATGATCAGGTTATCAAGCTCATGTAGCAGAACAAATAGCTACTAATGCCCATGTTACAAAGCAAACAGCTAGTTTGTTAGCTTGTATCAGAACATGGGCCAGCAAGGAAAGCTCCTAAATGCATGTTTCTGAAGAACAGCAGATAACACGACAAGATCAGCTACCTCATACCATTTGTTTCTGCACTTGGCTGATGTATATAACCTTGGACACTTTGTTGCAGACCCGCGAGGTGACCCTGTCCTGCTTGTATTTTTATCGGTGATGACAAGCTGCTTATATGTATATGTTCTACACTGCAAGGCATGCCTATTGTCCTTTCATATTGCTTCTTTTAATGCATCTTACAATCTAAAAATGTTAAATTAAAAGTTGTGTTCCTACAATAATCAGGCATCTATGTTGTCCACTTTCTTTCTTCCTCAACATATGGGCTTGGATCCAATCCTTGGATCTGACTTGGCTTCTTATTCCAAACTTAAGATCCATCTCTCAAGCTCTTCCATCTACCTATAATGCACTATCACATCCTCAAAGCCTCAGATCAAGTTTACTGCTCTATCCCCATAGTGAAAACAGAGACAGGAATAGTATGATAGAAATACAGGGCTCAAAAATGGAACTTCCAATACAGTCCAATAGGTCTCTCCAGGAGCTTTGGATGGGGGATGGATGGGAGGGAAGTTGAGAAAGAATGAAAATGGACAATGAAGATGCTTAGTTATACTAAGGACATATCATTTAAATCTGATGTTGTCCTTTTCATTCTTCCTCAATGTGTGTGACAAAGTCCCTAGCTAGGTTGCTCTTGGATGGCCCTCATGGAAGGATATTCCGGAGTGCAGCTGAACCAAAAAATGCTGTATTTCTAGAACTAATATCCAATTTATAATGAGAAACAAAAGTATGAACATTAGACCATGTAGCTGCAGCACAAATATCATCAATAGATGATCTAGACCAAAAAGCAGATCATGCCTCCTGAACCTGGTGGATTTCTTTGAGACAGTTACTCAGGCTATAGATAAGGGAAAGGAGGTACACATGGCTTACCTTGACCTTGCTAAAGCATTTGACACCATTCCCCATTCAGGTATTATTGATAAGCTCACCAGCCTGGGCGTAAACCCTTATGTCACAAGATGGATCGCAAACTGGCTCTCAGACAGATCCCATAAAGTAAGAGTAGTGGGATCTATGTCCGAATCCAGACCAGTAACGAGTGGTGTGCCTCAGGGCCCTGTCCTGGGGCCCCTCCTGTTTGGCATATACTTCTCAGAAGTACAGGCAAGCATGGAAGGGCTGTGGCTGACTAAGTTTGCGGATGACTGCAAACTGGGTGCTATAATAGAGTCCCCAGCCGACATGGAGATCCTCCAGAAGGGCCTAAATGAGACTGATGCATGGTGTCAAAGCCATGGTCTCAAGCTAAATGCAAAAAAATGCGTAGTAATCCCCTTTGAAAAAAACAGATTACCCACAAACTACAACATAGGAGGTAATCCCCTGAAATCTGAAGAAGAAATAAGGGATCTAGGGACCCAAGTAGAAAGTCAGCTTTCCTTTGATAACCATGTTGCCAAAGTGGTTAGAAAATCCTTCTATGTGACCCATCTGATCACGAAAGGGTTCGCATCAAGATCTAAGGATGTAATGGTGCCCCTCTACTCTTCCCTCATCAGATCCATTATTGAGTACAATGCACCAATTGGAATGTACCTGGCAAGACATCTCCAGCAGCTGGAGAGACCACAAAGGTACCTAACCAAGAGGATTACTGGCCTCAAGCAGTTGCCCTATGCAGCACGATTGAAAAAGCTAAGACTGTTCTCTGTTGCATACCGCTTTCTCAGAGGCGATCTCTGTCTAACGTACAGAGCCATGTCCAACCCAGAATTGTTGAACATGCTACATCTTAGCAAAACCAAATCTACTCAAGCTACATGCTCTAGGGATATAAACCTCAACACAACAATGAATAGAACATGCTGGAGGGATAGATTCCCTTTGCAGAGACTTCCCTTACTATGGAACAGGGTCCCGATCTACATAAGGCAGAGCACCTCACTATCACTCTTCAAGAGGAACCTTGATGAGTGGATGGGTAACAGAAAGTTCACACTGGGGATCACACCAACAGCACTACTAGATAGGGGCCAAGGGTACTAGCTGCTAGTACAAGTGTCTAGGGAACTACTAAAGGGGTGGTGAATACCACACAATGTGGCTGGGCTAATATATGCCTTCGGGCAGATAGCCCAGTATCAACCTATGAACCTATGTGGCCATGGATCTGGTTGAATGAGCCTTGGGAGGCTTGGGTAATGTCATGACTTTTTAAGAGTAAATCCAGGAAATATAATCTGTTATCCATTTAGCTAGATTGACTTCAGATACTGGATAACCCAGTCTTTTTGAGGAAAAGGAAACAAAAAGTTGGTCTGATTTTCTGAATTGTTTTGTCCTGTGAAGATAAACATGTAACTGTCTGTGCACATCTAGAAGGTGTAGCACATATTCTCCTTTGTTGGTAAAATTTGGAAAGAAGTGACTGGATTGGTTAATGTTATTCTCAGAAGCCACGTTAGGTAAAAAGGAAGGGTTAACCCATAAGGAGACCCTGTCTTTATTAAAAATAATGTATGGATATTTGGAAGAGAGAGCATGAAGTTCATATATTCTCTTTGAAGAAGTGATAGCTACCAAGAAAACTGTTTTCCATGATAGAAACTTCAGATCAGATTTAGCTGAAGGCTCAAAGGGTTTCTCTACTAGGCCCTGTAGTACAACTGGCAGTTCCCAAGGTGGAGATGTATCTTTAATTGGAGGTCTTAAAAGAAAAATTCCTTTCATGAAGGCTTTGCATAGTTTAGAAGAAGCCATTGCAAACATGTCTGTTGCCTGTATGAAAATTGGAAATAGCTGCCAGTTGGAGTTTAATTGTAGAAAAATCAGGAGTTATGTTCTTACCGTAAATTGGTATATGTGTTGTCTTTCTTCATTCTTCCACACTGATGGGTTATGGATCCAATTCTCAGATCTGACTCTGCCACGTTTTCCAGACTTCAAATCCTAATCTCAATTCCTCCCTCTTCCCATAATGCAACACACAATCTCTAACTCCTCAGATCGAGTTTGCTGCCTATGACTATATGATTCTTGGGAGGCCCTCACAAAAGGGCATACCAGAGGACTGTCAAATAAGGGATCTCTACTCCTGGAGACAATGTACACTTGCAAAAGGTTTTCACAAAGAGACCAGTCTTAGATGCAGTGACTGCAGCAGAGACATCAACAGTAGAAATCTAGGAGGAAGATCAGATAAGGTATCTGTAGACATAGCATAATGGTTCCAGAAGGGCCAGACAGGTCTAGACTGTTTCCTGTACAAATCAGCTAAATATAATCAGTAATCTATTTGGCCAGGATAAAATCAGAAACCGCTAGACCTCAGTAGGTAGGAAAGATATATACCAACTGCTGCTAAATGTCTGCGCACATCAAAGAGGAGAACATACAAGTGTTCTTGTTAGAAGAGTCTGAGCACAAGACCGACAATTGTGTGGGTAGGACAAAGTCGGACCCTGTGGCTACTCAAGGCATAAAGGAAGAATCGGTATGGGAGACAGCCGAACTTAAGACAACTAATGTAAGGTGACTTGGAAGGCAAGGACAGCTTAGTTGGTTTCTGGGTAGGCCCCTACAGATTTGCTCTGAGATCCCAAGGTGGAACTTGTCTCTATAGGGAATCTGGGCTGAAAAATTCCTCTCATAGAGGCTTGGCACAACCTGAAATAGATGACAGATGTGATACATAGCCAGGAAATAATTAGGCATGGCAGGTGATGGTAATTGTATCATAGAAAGAAAAATAAATTCACTGCTTCTGAAAGGGAATGGAGAGAAAGAAGGAACAGCAACGTAGGATGTAAAGAAAAAGAAGCAAGATTTCTGTGAGGACTCTACTGGAGAAACTTCTGCATTTACTCCCAAATGCTTTCTAAGAGGAGCCTTGTGGGAGGCTAAAATAATATCATGAACAGAGAAACAAAGATGGATAGTCATACTAGCACTGAAACAGAGAGTAATGCGGTAACTAGACAGTGTAAAGGTTTGGATGCTGGATCCCAAATAGGGAAGATGGGGAACCCTAAATGAGACCCAGAATCTAAAGAGGATATTCTAGATGAGAAAGAGTACCTACTGCACTTGTTTTATGATAGAGATGCAGAGAAAATGTATGCCAAAGTGCTGGATAATGCCAGCATATGAGATGCAATTGGAAAAAGGCCTGATGATTTTGCCTTTTCCTAGACACTCATGGTCCCTCTGCACCAAGGATAAGAACAGATTCCCCTGGTTAGTAGGTATGCCAGAGTACTGATCAAATGACAGTATGCACCGTAATAGCCCTAGGGGGTGACCACTCTGAAAAACACACAATGTTAGAAAAAAGTGATGTCCCTACCTCTAGGATATAGAAATGTCACTTTCAGGAAAGACCATATCACTTGATCTCTGTTTTCCTTGAAATGCCCTCCCGTCCCAGTGGGAGGTGTCCATGGTCATTGTGGCTAAGGAGGAGAAGGAGAAATGGCTAGACTAGAAGAGGGTTAGGTCGTATGGGTCCACCTGTGGATATGATGTTGGCCAATTAAGTGAATTTTATAGTAGCAGACTAAGATTGAAAGAAATGGATCAATGACTTGTGAAAAACCACACAGAAGGATCTGCATAAGAACCCTTGCTAGGGGGAATAGCAATATGGTAGATGATATGAGGCTACGAGCAGGCAAGGTCAGCATTGAGTATTGCTGGAGGAGACATAAGTGATAGTAATTTCCTTACCAAATTTCTTAATGAAGTGATGGATAAGCAAAGATACTATCAGGTCCATGGTATCCCAAAAGGATTTGATGCCTTAGGGATTCTGTATTGGGAATAAATTTGAATTTGCCAGCTTTATTGTGAAGAAAAAGGAAAAGGGACAGCTGTCATCACTAGTACATTGCCATGAAACCTAGTCTCCAGGAAAGATTACGTGGTTTGGGAAAAAGTGTCACTTGAATTCTCCCGATACTCTGGGTGGGAGGTGTATGTGGCCTCTGCAGCTTGGGAGGAATTTGGTAGAAGAACAGTCTGCTTAGAAATGGGTTGCTCGACCAGATCCACCAGCAAAAATGATGTTAGCAAATTGGTTTTGTATAAGCAGATAGGGGCTAAAAAGGGAGATGGTACATAAGCTTGCAGAATTAATCTTGCTGCAGGGTAACGGAAGTGACAGCAGGTTTCACCTTTTGATCACCAAATAGATATGAATACTCCCAAAAGTTAGAATATTCTTTAAAAGACCAGTCAAAATGAAAAGTTTAAATGTATTTATCTACCATAAACACCAGAACTTCAATTACAGATACAGAAAACAATACATGAAAACAGTGCTTAACTAATCTCATTATATTTTCCTGACTGACCTAAGGAATTACTATTCCCTGGTCATTCACTAGAGTCAGGTAAAAGTGAAGTAGGAGTTGGTCAACAGATAGAGCAATTCAGCCACAGAGAACAACAGAAGGGCACTCGAGCAGAGAATGAAAGACTTCCCTCTCGGTCAACATCAGGATAACAGGATACCTTTCAGCCCACACTGAACTGGCAGACATGAGGACTGAACACCAAAAGTATACAACTAATGGCTGAAGTACTGAGACCATAATACTGACCTTCCAGAAGTCAGAGAATTCCAGATGGACAGGTCTATGCCTCTGAATTTCCTGGAGCAGAGACTTTGGACAAAGCCATAAAAAGAACAAAGGAAGATGGGAAACAGAGGTCCCAATGTTAGGGGCAATTTTTAAGCATTACTGTGCAAGGTTAGGGAGCTGATAGAATGACAGGTTTTCACTCTAGCATGAAATATGTGAAGAAAATGAAGGCAGCAAATTTGACGTGGTGCTTTGGGTCCAACAGCTACCCTGGTCTGATATTTTGTTTTTGAATCCCTTGGCTGCTGGAGCCGAGAAAAAAAACTGCATGCTTGCGGTTACTTAAAATGCAGCAGATCCTCAACTTAGGATCCTAAAAAAGGAAGTGGTTGAACCAATTAGATACGAACAGGATCCAAAGTAGCTAACTCACAGACCAGAAGGTTGTTCAGGAACTTGTTGCTTCCCAGAGCAGCTTATTTGATTGGATCCAAGGACTAGTATCCAATAAAAACCTGGCAACCACATTAATGCAACCTGTCAAGATCCAATAACCCAATAGGATCTGAAGGAGTCTCACTGGAGGTTTCGGATCCAAGGTTTTGTGCCTTATTGTGTTTTTTTTGAGGAAATTGCAGTATGTCAGATCCGAAATCCTTGGATCTGATATAGAAAGAAATTAATCTGATATGCCTGATCACACCAAGCTGTTGGATCTGGGGAGGACTTTGAATCCGGAGGAGCTCCTGCAATCTTCGGATCTGAAGGCTAGGGTATGACGTCTCGCAAGAAGGTTCTTCTGATACATTTTCATTGATGTTCTATATTAATATTTCTGAAGGGGTGTGAGCAACTAAAGGAACATTTAAGATGAGAAAATAAGCAACAAAGCCATCCTCACTGCTCTACAAAGGTCTGACAAGGAGAAAGCTCAGCAACAAGGGACATGGAGCATAACGTGTCTGCATGTTAACATCGGATAGGTGATCCGCACTCATTCCTACAGGACATCTGTTCCTCAGAAGCAAGGAAAAAACACATGTAGAGCAGCCCTGACTCCAAGGACTATCATAATGTAATGAGATGCAAATATATGATACACTACAAAAAGTTTTTCTTTAAACAAGTCAGTGATGCCACCCCTATTCACCTATGCAACAGCATCCAAGTTGTGGCAGATTACACCTCCATCCATACACGAAGAAAGCTCACAGCAACAAGAAGAGCCTCACAAACTTGCACGCAACACACTCTTTACTAAATGCATGCTCCTTCCATTTATACTGACCTCATCCACAAGCCACAATGGTGGGGGCATGCCGCATAACACAGCAACTGTCAAATGTGCAGTGATGCACTCAACAGACAGATTGCACAATCGGACTCAAGTTCCACTCCGCTCTTCACAGCAGAGACATGTTAGCTGTCTCATTTCAAAACACCAACATTTGCAGCTGTACCTTTAACCATATATTCCGTGCATCACCTTTGAACAGGTAATATAGTCCAAACTAAAGTGATACCAAAACTGTTTTGAGTGGAATGTGGACAAGAAAAGAAGTCGACCAACAAAGAGAGGAGAGTCAAATCTCCTGCACTTTTCCAAAGTCAAAAAGAAAACAAAAATTTCTCATAAAAATGAAAAAGACACGCAAGCAAAGCGCCAGCCCTGAGACTGCAGATCACAACAGGGTGGAGTTAGCAAACCTAAGACAACAAATAATAGTTATAGAGGGAGGAAGAAAAACAGTAGGTAAAGAGGAAAAACCCTTGAATTGACAAAGGAAAATTAGGAATTCTAGAGAAAAGTAGACTACCTTACTCCCGAGAACTAGAAATCTTCTATCCTATTGCTTAGATGGCAAACGAGATCTGAGGAGTTAGCCGGTTGTGTGTTGCATTATGGGAAGAGGGAGGCGCTCAAAATTAGGATCTGAAGTCTAGAAAATGCAGCCGAGTTGGAGCCAAGGATCGGATCTGTAACCCATCAGTTAGGGCGAATGAAAAGGGCATCATATCTAGCGCCTTCCTCAAATAACATTGTCAAGAACTGTAGAATCACAAAAACTGGGACAGAAAAGGGATTGATGTCTTTATTCAAAGCCCAAAGGGAGAATCATACCTTTCTGGTTGATTCTTTTTGAGAAGCCAAGATAATATTGTGTATAGAGGAATAAAGCCTGGGCTGTCTAAGTATTACTGGAAGTGAAGAAGCCATGTGGTTAGTCTTAGGGCTCAAATATTGGGATGTTGAATCCTTGATGGGTGTGACAGGAGATCCAAAGTTGGCTTCAGTACCCATGGAGGATAACAAGTATTAGACTATAGGAAGAGGAACCATACTTGCTGAGGTGAGAAGGGAGCAGTGAGGATCACTGAGCTCTTCAGTATGCTTCCTTTCTGTAAAAATGTAGGAATTAGGGCAAGAGGAGAGTAAGCATAAAGGAGAACTGAGGACCAAGTGTGAATCAGAGCATCTCTCAGTGACAGTCCCTGAGGGGGGAGCAGAGTGAAGTACCTGCTGCACTTGTTGTTAAGGGAAGTGGGAAATAGGTCGCAGCAAGGTCGGCCCCAATGCCAGAGTATTAAGATTACTATTGTAATAAGATAAGAAAAAGGGTGGAAAAAACCCTAATGCCTGGGTAAGAAACTAGTAGGGAGGATATTAAGACAGTTGAGAATATATAGTCAATATGATCACTTGACATCTAAGAAAAAGCCTGAATCTGTTTGCAATGGTGACAAACGAGATCTGAGGGTTTGGGGATGTGATAGTGCATTATGAGTAGAAGAAGGAGCTTAAGAGCTGGATCCTAAGTCTGAAATAAGTGGCTGAGTCAGATCTGAGGATTGGATCCGAACCTATATGTTGAGGAAGAATGAAAAGGACAACATCAGATATGTACTTTACAAATGAAAATGTGGTGCCTTTTATGTTTTTTCTCACCTCTTGTATATCCCACTTCATTTTTTGTCATCTTGTTGGCCTGCTTCCTGCCTGGTTTATTTTGTAACTCTCCTCTTATAATTCCTCTAATTTTCTTTTTTCCGTATGCTGCCTTATATACTAAAGGTCTATGCCCTGTGCACTAATATGTGTTGTATCTGTTTCTTCAGTATGGCTTTATGCAATTATGCACTTCATGACTGGAAGTGTGAATAATGAGATAAACTATCTAGTTATACAGCTGTCTGGACTGTGTTGTTCTATGCATGTTGCCTAATGTATAATATTTAATTGGTAATAAAGACAATAAGCCTGTCTAGTCAGCTCTTTAGTACAGTTAACATTATAAAGCCATTCCATCCCTATCTTCCCCTTCACCCTTTCTTCAACTGTCTCATGCCATCTTGAATATCTCAATAGATTCTCTCTTTACCACCCATTCCTGACACCCGTTGCATGGGTCTATAACCCACCATTCAAAAAAGTATTTTCAGTCATCCAGGAAGTAATTAAATCCTGTAGTCTGTTGCCTATGCCCCTCCCTGCACTCTACCTTCCCAGTTCAGCACAAAACTTTTGCATATTTCTGACAAAACCCTCAACACATATTATACCCTCCAATCTCTTTGGTCTAAAGTGCGAATGGATTCAGGTCCTATGTTCTGTTCATATTGTTTTCCTTCCATTGCAGCCTGAAGTTCCTTTTCTTGCAGAGTTACACATAGTAGTCAAGATATGGCCTGACTAATGTCCAGTAGAGTAGACACATTACTTCTTTGCTTCTGGAATCTATCCCCTGATGATATAGCCACTCATTGTCTTTGTTGCTCCCACTGCCCTTTAACTGTGCTGCTGGTAATCCACTACAGATGTCATCAATATTTACATTCTTTGCTGTCATAAGTTCTATTCCTCAGCTGATACATCACACCAGGGTTGCTGTGGTCCAAATCCAATACTTGGCATTTGCCTGCAATGAACCTCAACAGCAATCTCTCTGCCCACTTGTTGACCTTTCCAAATCCTTTAGATTTTTCTCACAGCCTCCACTGTTGTAGCTTTCAATGTATTATCACTGAAGATGTCTTGTCTTATTTTTTCCTTCAGATATATCTGAAACAATCTCACTGAAGAGCGCTTGACCCAGGAATAACCTGTACTCCAATTTCCTTATTCCTGTCACTGCCCTCTTATATAAAGCTTGTGTGTTCTACTTTTCAACCAGTTTGTATGTTCTCTCCAACTCATTCAGTTTTCTCATCAGCTACCTATGTGGAACTTTAGTTAAAGACATTGGTGAAGTCTGGATAAACAGCATCTACTGGTACCCCAGTCTGCAAGGGTCACCTGTAACCTAGTCATAAAACTGAATCAAATTTGACTAGCAATGAACCCAAGTTGGTTGCTGTTTTGGACAGTGCTGTACTCAAGGAAAGCATCTAGACTTTCCCTCAGTAGGTGACCCCTAACCGGGAAAAGCCAAAATAAGAAAAAGAAGAAGACTGTCCATGACATTCAACAACAGTGATGTTAAGCTTGCTGGCCTGTAGTTTAGTTTCCTTAATTTTTACTACTCCTCCTCTTGGAAAAGCTACCACACTTATTCTGTACTTCTCAGTTGTTTCTGTGATGGTTAATGATTGTTTGAAGAGCTATGTTAGCATAATGGCTAGATTCCTAAGGACTCTAAGAGGCAGTCCATCTGATCCCAGTACTTCATACTTCCCAAGGGCAGTCTAGTCCCCTTCTACATAATCTATCTCTATCCTGGTGTTTGTCCACTGTTCCCTCTACTCTGACCTGTTCTTAACTGCATGGTAAACTCTGCTCATTTTCCTTTGTGAATATGTAAGGTAAGCATTCAGTACCTCTGTTTTTTTTCAATTGTTATGATCTTCCTGCAGTCTTTGTTCAGCTTGACCAAGATTGTTCCTTCCTAATTCTTTTCTGCTTTGTAATTGATCAGAACTGATTGCTACTAAATTCAAATGAATAAGCCCTTATTCTCTTACTAACTTCCTTCAAAATATGGTTTCATGCCCTTAGCACTTTTGTTACCTTTTAACTAGCATCCTTGTCCTTTGTCTCTTCCACCTTCACACCTCCTCCTTCTACTTGTTATACTCTGCCTTTTACTTTCATCACTAGCTCATATTCCTAAGTAGATATACTGGTCTTCTATGTCCCCAAATCCTTATTCAGAGTTATGACTATGATATTCCTGACCCATTCCCACAGTCTCTTTACTCCCTCAATTTATTTCTCATTGTTGACACATCCTTCACCCTCTCTCTTACTCATCATAATCCATCTTCTTAAAATTTCAAACCATCACTTTGACTTTATATATTTACCCTTCCCCAAATCCATACTACATACTGACAGGATCACTGTTTGATAATGGTGCTTCCATCTGGAAATCCATGCCTTCCCTCTTCCTTGGCTCAGACCACATTTAACACTTATCCTTTCTGGTATAATGCTGGTTTAACCCATCTCATTGTCTATGACAACAGCTACCTCAGACTACTCATACCCTTGAACTAAGAATCTCATAGTCTACTCCAGGTGGAATCAGATAACAATAAGCATTACCCTCTTCCTCCTCCCCCACTTCTTTTTTTCTGACTTCCATTCTCTCATCCTCCACCCTTGACATGTCTGGGTACAACACACTGAAATGATGCACCAGTGCCCCTCCCTTCTTTCTTTGCCTTAACCACCATGGCACTTTGCTTTGCCTTAATCACCAAGGCACTTACCATAGTTTGTGACCCCATATCTCCTTATAATCCCTTGATGGGTGCGTTCCTCCTCCTTTCTACTCTTACATTTGATACTCCCCTTCATGAATATTGCTGCCACTTCCAGCTCTCCCTTTTCTAGCATCCTAAAGTTATTATGACGTATTCCATTCCCTGTAAGCACAGTAAGCCAACAATGTAGCAGAACCCTGTCCAAAGAGTATAGTGCTGGCATACTACATCTATGTTTTATACAGATTCATATGTTGGATTAGCAGCTTTAAGGCCAAGGTGAGTCAAAGAACCTGGATACAAAAATACCAGATCTGCATTTTCTGAATCTGAACCAATTATCATATTTAGATCTAAAGACAGAAAGTTTGGCAAATGTCACTACGGATACAGGGAATTTCTACTATTGCTCTTTGCCAATAGTGGGTTAGTAAATATTTTTAAATGGGTGGGGGGGGGTCTCTTGCTATTAAATTAATTGATAGATTTTAAATCTCAAGTGATAAGGAGTTTTGTAATAGAAGACTATTAAAAAATATAATGGCCAAAGTAATGGGCCAGATTCAGGAAGCCTCCGTGTAAGAGTTATAACTCTTACACGGAGGCTGCAGTTAAATGGTGTGATGTCAGCATGTCATGCATATGCATGAGGTGCATGAGGCATGCTGAATCACACTGTAACTCTTACACGGTCCGTGTAAGAGAGTAGGGGGCATGTCCGTAGGCTAAGCCCTGCATGTGGACACGCCCCCGGAAGTGTCGAATGGCTGAAAGTAAACAGCCACGAGAGAGGCCATGGAAATGTAAATAAACACAGTACACAACACATTCCCCCACAGACCATCAGTGTACAAAGTGAACAGATGCCATAAAATTAAATTAAAACCCATTGTATTTTTTTTAAACCCCGTAAATGTGTGCTACTGTGTGTGCCCGTATGCGCGGGTGTGCTACTAGCACAATGGCAGTTAGCAGGCAGTGGAGAAAGATAGAAAAACTAAATATGCAAAGTAAGCCAAGAAGTAATAGCCTAGCGGTACAGTTGTGGCTTAAGAGTAGGCAGGCAGGGTTCGAGCACACACAACAACCTTTTTTTTTTGTAAATAAGCACTAAAAAGGCCCCTGACAGTATTGTACAAATGTCAAAGAATTCTCTTTTGTAAAATGGAATGAAATGGAGCATATATTCTGAAATAACACAATAATAAAATATGTAGAAATGTACTGATAGCTAAGCTGCTGTGAGACAGAGTGCTTATAGCTGAGTAGTGTTTAGAAAGCTGCAAACTGCGTGCCCGTTGCTAAGCACCGGTTTAACAGGCTGAAACTGTTTGCAACTAGCTGTGCTTAGCTGAACATGTGTGTCACTAGCCAATTAAGGTTTATCCCAGCACACACCGTTTGCGCGCCGCTCCCACAAGTAAACTGTCAGTGCGCATGCGTTAGCTCCGCGCAAACAAGCGCAGACCTGGTTTTAAGTGCTTAAAAGTGCTTTTGGCATGTTTGATTGACAGGTCCTCAACTCATTTCTGTCATGAAAATTAAAAATCAGTGGTCAGATTCGTACCCAGGATACCATGCACTAGAGTCAAGGTACTAAACCACTAAGCCATGACAGCAATAGTTAGAAATGCAGACATAGCATATATATGGGATAAAATCCAGAATGGAGCATGATAAAGCAGTTTCTGTGAAGCAGATACAATTCCAAAATGGCCAATCACAGAAATGTGCGGGAAAAGCGGTATATATAAGCCCCATAGGCGGGAATACACAGCATAACCGATTGTAGAACAGACCTGCAGTCAGCATGAGTGGAGTAGGTGAGGGACGTTGCTTTCGAGCACAGCGTTGGGGCGTTGAGGAGTCCAGATACATGGTCTGGCTCCTAGTCCACCATCATGAGACCCAACTCATGCAGGGCCAGGTCTCATGGGGAGCGTATAGGGCGGAGGCATGGGACCGGTTGGCTCATGATCTGACCAGTGCTACTGACATTCCACGTACTGGTGAGCAGGTCCGTCATCACCATGCGGACCTGAAGCGGCGTAAGCAAGACCAGTTGACCCAATGGATCCAGGAGGCCCGGGATATGCCCAACGCCCCAGCACTGAGTAAGTTACATTTTACTCATGTATGTAAGGATTTCAACTAGCTGATACCATGGAGATGTGTAGTCCAATATTACTTCCTTTGTATTACAGCTGCAGGTGTCCGCTCTGCGAACCGCGAGACGCATGACCGCAGGCTGGCACGGCTATGCCACCGTGCAGGTTAGTAACCCCACCTAGTACTTGTAAATAAATATTATAGTGTAGCATGTATCAGAACACTGCAGTGTATTGATTAAAAGTAATATAATGTGCAAGCAAGAATTGAAAGTCTGCAGGTATGGCTGCAACAGGTTCATCAGTATGCAAGTGTAACTGGAAATATAATTGATAGAAATAAATAGTGCTGTAATACAGATGTCCCACCATTAATTAAATATAGTATAACCTGCAGTAGTCTCAAGAGTACAGCTTCAGAACCTGAGGTAGTCACATGTGAGATTTATCCCTGTTGAAATGCTGAATCATGACAGAAGTGAGGCTGTTGGAAAGTGTTTGAATCACCACAGGTCTAATATGTGAACAAAGCCTAGAAGTACCAACCTGAACTGTGAAGTTACAGGATGTGTGAGAGTGACAGAAAGGGTCATGTATGAATAAATAAAGTAGTAATAACCCCTGAATATATAAGCCTCAGTGTGTTTCTACAGAACTAAATGCATGTGGGAAGTACAAATTAACATCCCAAACTGATATCAGTGTGTCTGAATCTGGAATGTCTAGGCCAAAATCTGTATATGGTGATAACAGTAAACAATTTGCAGATAGAATGAATGATTATCTGACAGACTAAACAGCCATAGTTGTCCCCTGTCCTGTCATGAAAGTGTAGCAGGATGATGTATCTGATCAAATTCAAAATAAGTAGGATAGTGATGTATTTGTAACAGGTCTAGCATGACAGCCAAATAAAAATCATTTTAAAAAATCAGACTCAAGTTAATTGTGTACCTATTACAAATGTATATCAATGTGTAACTTCTGAATGTGTCATCATTTTCTCTCTCCACCCCACCCTATAATTGCAAATTAAAACATTGACTAAATATTGGTATGTGAACATTTCATTAACCATGGACATTTGTCCTGTTCACAAATATATGCATGTCTGTTTGTGCATGTGCCCTGTTCATACCTGCAAACCTGATGGCCTGTTGCCATTAATCAACCCTGCATGTTGTTTGATTGTGTATTTCCGTTCAAATAATGCATGTGATATTGATATGCCCGTTGTTCAATGGTGTTAATATCTGGGTGTTTGTTTAATGGGAATACCAATGCATGCTGTTACAACTAATTGGAATGGAATAATATGCCACTAACCCAAACTAACATAACATACCCACAAACCTAGAACGCTTGGGAAGGCAGGTCCCAGCGGACCCACCTCTCCCACCTCAGCTGGCGACTGCACCTGGCACTAGTGCCCAGGCTGGACCCTCCTCCGGTGGCCCTGTGCCACCTTCAGGTGGAAGCGCTGCAGGGATGGGGCCCGTCCCCCCTCTGCAAGCGTGGCCGGAGGAGTACGTCCACTCACCCTCCAAGGTGTCCATGGTGCGAAGGGAGATCCAAGACTCTGTTCTTGGGCCCCTACGCTAGCTCGAGGCTCGGGTGGCACAGCTTACAGCCACGGCCGTTGTCCCGCCTGCACAGCCCCCAGCACAGCCCCGTCCTGGGCTGTGAAGGAACAGTGGCAACTGCCTATGGGTGGGGATATCAGTTCCACTGTTGCCATCTGTGGGCTCATGCGCCTTGGATATCCCAACCTCCGTCCCCGTCAATTGTGTAACCCCCCCACTTCTGTCATACACCGCCCCTGTATGCATCTTGTCTGTCTTGTCTGTTAACCTACCCAGCCTACCTCCCCAGCTATACCAACTTCCTTCACCTGACATACCACTCTCACCTGAAAAAAAAAAAAAAAAAAAAAAAAAGGGCACTCTGTACCCACAAAAAAATTACGCCCCATACATAGCTGTCCATGTCGCACATGTCCGCTGGACATTGAAACTGTTAATTACAATTGGCTTTACAACAAATATTAATGTTGTCCTGACACCTCTCTCAGGGGTGGAAGGTTTCAAATGTCCCACCAAAATACATAGAAATACACAGCTGTTGCTGCTAAAGACATGGGCATCTATGGGCCTTACCCACATCCTTCCTGCAAATCCCACGCTTGTTTCCCTACTGTCTTACCCTCTTTGTGACCCCTTTTTTACCACTTTCTTGTCACCCCTTTTTCATTTCTTTCAAAGAAAATAGCGCGGATGTGCGCTTGTGTGCGCGAAGCTCACCACCAGTGCGCATGCGTGAGCTCCGCGCAAACGAGCACAGACCTGGTTTTAAGTGCTTAAAAGTGCTTTTATGGCACTTTGATTGACAGGTCCTGTAGTCATTCTGAAAACCTGGAAAGAAAAATAAATTCCCACTGCCAGTCTCAAACCAAGGACCTTGGTAACATTAGTCTGTATGACCTACCACTAAGCCATGACTGCCATACAAGAACATAGTGCTAAAATAAATATAACATGTAATAGTAGGAATCAATATAAAGGCAATATAGGAGGTGTACTACCCAAAGCATTTCAGGTAGAGTGTTAATGGCTGAATTACTGGATTCCCACACTAGTTCAGTGTTAACAGAAACAGCCCTGCTAATTGTCAGCTTGTACATAATAATGTAAGGTAATGTACACATAAGAAGGTATGTATATGTACACATACATATATATATAAATATATAGTAATACATATGAAATATAGTCGTAGGTGTCAGTATCCATACACACTCACTACAGGAAACAGTGAAGATAAATGCAGCAGCCAGAATCTGCAACACAGCCTGACCCCTCTGAGACCCACTAACCCTTTTAACTGCTTAAAGGTGGCTTCAGCACTTTGACTGACAGGTCTTGTACTCTTTTTGAAGGTTCGGAAAGAAAAATAAATTCCCACTGCCAGTCTCAAACCCAGGACCTTGGTAACATTAGTCTCTATGACCTACCACTAAGCCATGACTGCCATACAAGAGCATAGTGCTAAAATAAATATAACATGTAATAGTAGGAATCAATATAAAGGCAATATAGGAGGTGTACTACCCAAAGCATTTCAGGTAGAGTGTTAATGGCCAAATTACTGGATTCCCACACTAGTTCAGTGTTAACAGAAACAGCCCTGCTAATTGTCAGCTTGTGCATAATAATGTAAGGTAATGTACATATATGAAGGTATGTATATGTACACATACATACATATAAATATACATTAATACATATGAAATATAGTTGTAGGTGTCAGTATCCATACACACTCACTACAGGAAACAGTGAAGATAAATGCAGCAGCCAGAATTTGCAACACAGCCTGACTCCTGTGAGACCTACTAACCCCTTTACTGCTGGAAGGTGCCTCCAGCACTTTGATTGATAGACCCTGTACTCAATTTGAAAGCAAAATACAAGCATACTAGTAGGCCCTACCACAAGACCATTGTAACACTAGTCTGTATGACCTACCAGCAAGACATGACTCTCATACATGAATATAGTGCTAAATAAGTGGAGCATGTAATAGTAGGAATGAAGATAAAGGCAATATAGTATGTGTACTACCCAAAGCATGTCAGACAGACTTTCACTGTCCCAATTACTGGATTCCCATACTAGTGTGTGTTAACAGAAACAGCCCTGCAAATTGTTAGCTTGTACCCAATATTGTCAGCTAATGTACATATATGAAAGTATGTATATGTACACATATGTATATATAGCAATACATATGAAATATAGTCGTAGGCGTCAGTATGCATACACACTCACTACAGGGAACAGGTGGGAGAAATGCAGCAACCTGAATTCACAACACAGCATGAAGCATGAGAGATGTACTAGCCTTCACACTCACAGAACATTTTCCAACAGCATACCAGCATGGTCCACGCCCTTACAATCTGAAAGGGCAACGCCTATCTCACATACCTTTATATAGCACTGTCCTGAAATCACAGTGAGACATGCAATCAGTACACAACTGGCTGCATGCAATTAGCCAATGCTGCCTTACAATTGGTGCAGAGGCCATCACATGGGCCTATGCAGATACCTACAAAAGCATTCAGTACCCACACTCCACACATGCAATACAGTCATTGCACAAACCTAATGAGAAAGAGAGAGAGAGAGAGAGAAATAAGAGAATATACAGACTGCCAGCAGCAAAACCAGCAGCAGCAGCAAATAGCGAGCAGCAAGCAGCACCACTGACACAGCAACAGCTGCCACAAACACAGGTAATGCAAAGTAGCAGGTTAATACTGTGTTTACTGTGACACCTCCAAATGTATCATAGTTCACTATCTATAGGTATGTCCATGAGATAGGTTGTGTGTACATAGTCCTGAAATATATACATATGTAATATAGCTGTACATGTTGCCCATACGTAAAACTTCCATAGCTTAGAACACAAGGCCAGTTGTGCATATGATGCAGTAGTTACCAGGGTCAGTAGAGGTTACTCCTCATTGGTGTGGGACCACTGTGTATGTATGGCACTGTTCAGGTACATATCCTATAGTATGGCCAGGGATTAATACCAGACTGTCATATGGTGCTATGTCCTCCAGGGGTGAACATAGCACACATCCAGGGATACCATTTCGTAACAGTGATGCTATGTGTTCTGCAATGTTGAGGGTGGCCCTCACCTGGACATGTGAGAGGATAGGCAGGTTACAGTCATCTGTGATAACTAATACCACATGTGTAGGAGAATGGGGGGGTACCTGCACCTAAACTGTCTGCAACAATGTTTCCAATATCTGTGCATTTGGTGAATGTGAAGCATCTTAACACTGATGACCACAGATGCCTTGCCTTCATGTGAATCTTCCCTGTGCTGCAGTAGCCTCCTGCTATTGTTATACAATGTGCCTGTATCTGTAGTCCACTGGACAGGATTAATAAGTGGTGTGCAGATGTTCTGGGTTAGATATGTGTGTGCACAGTACATGCAGTATGTGGGATGTCTGTGGTAAGCATATGCAAAGGGGCCAGCAGTGTGTGTTGTGGCTTCCACTGGCCCAATGGGCTGCATGGATAGCATCACAGTCATAACTATTGAATAACTGTGTAATTACATGCATACATAGCAAGGTAGTGTACTGTGCTTGTGGTGTTGTCGGGATATGTATATCCAGGCTGAGAAATGTGTGTCCACATCACAGGGTTGGATGGCAACACACATCCAGTATGTAGGGATGAACACCCAGAGTGTTTCAGACGTGTCACCTGTGCAGAAATATCTGGCCATTACCTGTGCATCCCCCACAACACACACACATGCAACATATGGCAGAAGTACTATAGCAGTACACACAGGTTCATAGGTTCATACTAGGCTATCTGCCCTAGGGCATTGATAAGCCTGTCTATATAATCTAATCTATAATCTATATATCTATATCTATATCTACCTATATCTATCTATATAAGCCTAGTAGAATGTGTTTGCCTTTCGCCACCCAATTACAAGTTATGCTGCTATGCCCTTGTCCGACGTTAGTATACTGTGCCTCTGTCTAACAGTGACATAGAAGTGATACCTGGGGTACAACTATGATCTCCATCCACTCATCCAGATTCCTATGGAAGAGAGTCAATGAGGGACTCTGCCTAACCTGTAGTGTGAGTTCATTACAGAGTGAAGGGAGCATCTTGGTTAGGAATATGCCCCTCCAGCATGTCCATTTATGTCAGTGTTGAGGTTCAGGTCTCCTGAGCATGTGGCTGTATGGGACTCTGATTCCCTGCGGTGCAGCATGTTCATTACTGCTGGGTAGGACATGGCTGTATATGGCATGCACAGATTGCCTCTGAACAGGCAGTATGCCACTGAGTCCAGCTGGATTTCCTTTAACTGGGCAGCATATGACATCTATTTGAGCCATTGCATCCTCTTGATGAGGTACTGTTGTCCTGTACCAGTTGCTGTAGGTGTCTGGTTAGGTACATCCCAAAAGGTGCATTGTACGCAATTATAGGCCTGATGATGGATGAGTAAAGAGGCACAATGACCTCCCCTGCCATACATGTGAATCCCTCATGATTAGCTGGGCTATATAACATGTCTTTCAATCCACGTTGGCCATGTGGTTGACAAATGACAGACTGCTATCATGTTTCTTCCCCAGGTCCCCAACTATGTCTTCTGTACTCAATGGCCTAACACCTATGTTGTACTTTGCCACCAATGTGGAGGCGTGGGAATCTGCATTGAATATTGATACTCCCCCTCCCTTGTTCAAGTGTTGGGGCCGACAAGAATGGTAACAGCTATAACTTGGTAGTGCTGGTGTGCTCCTGTGAAACCTGAAACAGGTTTATGTTACTGCACAGATATCGATGTCCATAATGCTAAGTAGGGTTTTGAGTGCATGTATCCTGAGGTCTAGAAGTCCGGTGTTGAGTAGCATCACTCTTACTTCCTCATCCTTTGTGATACAAATGGATGTGGGTTTGCCTTATGAGCCTTGCCTAATACAGGCACTATGGGTGTAGCAAGAGCCTCTGCCAAAATCCAATAGGCCAGGGGTGACAGGTGCAAGCTGTCCCTAGCAAAGCATACCACCCTAAGATGACAGGCATTGGCACACCTGTGAATGACACCAGTATGTCAGTCAATTGTTGGAAGGGATCATCGTGCCTTGATATTGTGGCATCGTTCTTGGTGAGGGTAAGATGCTACTTCAAGGTCAGGGTCAAACTGTCTTGGACTACGTGCTCAGAGAGCTCCGTACTGTCTCATGTCATGTAGTCCAGGGAGGTATGTGTCAGGTCATTCACACCAGCATGGACATTGACTGAGTCATACCTGTACTTGCCTTGGGGTTACATGAGTGTTTGTGTTATGTGGCGGGTCGTAGTGCCTGACAGGCTGCACACTGTGACCCTCACCTCGTTAGGCCTGGTGAACGTGATGTCAGTGTGCCTGATGATAGAGGCACCTAGTACAGGTGTATGAGGTGTGTTGTTTACTGTTAATGGCTGTGAGTGTTCAGCACATTGGCTTTGTGTGATATGTGTTGCACGTGTTTGTTTCCATGGTAGTGGTTGCGTGAGTGTCTGCTTAGGAGGTCTCTGCTGCATAGGCAGACCTGTAGTCCGAGCCTACGAGTATGTTCATGTGTGATCATGTGTTAGTTCTGCTGTCGTGGTAGGTCTATGTGAGACTGGAAGTGTAGTGAGTGTGGTTTCCTTTTCCACCTGACTGGTTATGGCAGCATTGAGTAGAGCGAGCCTAGCCTCCAGTTTGGTATATGGTTGCATCACTCACATGAGTTTGAATTTGTTGTTAGGAGGAGGGGGTTGTCTGTGTACATGCAGCTGTTCTAACATTGTCTCTGGATTACCACACTCACCAGCTGGACTGGGGAGGAGACTGACAACTGACCTTTGGACATGCTAGAATACTATTGTGAATTCCGTAATAATTGAAAACAAGGTCCAGTGGGGAGTGAGGGTGTACTGATATTACCTACTACTGCTGACGGATATAAAAGCTTCAGTGAGCAAGTGCCAGGTAACCTAAGTGCAATGTGTCAGAATTAAGTAAATGCAACAATGACAAGCAGTCACCTGCTGTCATGTGTAACATGGAAATACGTACAGTAAGCAATGCAGATATCAGTAGTGAGTCACAGAAGTGTTGAGAAGCTGTGTATTATGTGGAAGTAGCATACCAGTGAAATAACAAGCTAACAAATAACAAGCATATAAACAAAGCTAGATTCAGGAGGCCTGGATGTAGTGTTTGCTAAAGCAAACAAGGTGTACCAATGTCAGTAAGATAAAGCTCAAATATGCAGGCACTATGAACCTGAAACCAGATGTCCCCAGCTATGAATGGCAGAGTACAGCCTATTGTCACACAAGAGTGCAGACCACAAAGCTTGTTAATGTTAAATAACTGGCCTGAAGGCCAACTGCTGATACCAGAACTAATACACTTGGACACTGGGCTCTCAATCAGCAGTTCCCAACTTCAACGGATGAAAGATATGTGTCCTGCCACCACAGTGCTTGCCACAAACCTCCCTAATGTAAAACAACTGGTCTGAAGGCCAAGTGCTTAGTCCAAATGACTTAGAATGATATCTACACTTTAATCAAGTTACAACCAAGCAGTAATAAGTACAATTTAATACTCCCTGTATAGAATGTGTACCATGTATTGCTGAGATACTATGCTGATAACCTGTTTGTGTACCTTTCCAGGGAACATGGCTCCAAAAGGAACCCCATATTCTGCTGCAGAGGATGAAGTGATCCACCAGAGCCTGGTGCGTGACTATGCCATCCTGTTCTCACGCACCACCCAGAATCAGCAGGAGAGGTCTGCACTGTGGCAAAATCTAGTTAGCAGGATAAATGATGTTGGCATGCATGATAGGACATATGAGCAGGTGAGACATCACTGCAGTGATTTGATTAGAAATGTCCACCAGCGTGCTGCAGATATCCAGGCAACAGGTTGCCACAGGTGGGGTGGCCACATCCCCTCACCAGACAGGAGGGGCTACTGCTAAGTGTTGTGGATCCAGCCCCAGAACAACAACAGCAACAGTCATGCATCATGATGGAGGTTGGATCCACACAGCAGCAAGACACCGAGCGTGCAGGTAAGATGCCATATTTATTTATTGTTATTACTTTTACATGTGTTGACCAAGATAGTCTAGCTGGATATATGTCCATTTTCAGTAGAGGCCTGGGGAGAAAAGCTCCACACATAACATAATAAAGGCAGACCGACAAGTTGTTAATA
>NC_056730.1:516329350-516469350 GCF_019279795.1 Protopterus annectens | reverse complement strand
TGATCTAAAAATTGATGGAAAGCCTGTCGGGGACATAGCAGCATTATTATCCCCTCTGCTAGTGTTTCCATGCTTACCGGAAGCTCCAATGTCCTTTTCCGGTGTTTCCTTACTTCCATACATCATGTTCAAGCCCTCCTGGTTACCAGGCAATGAAACAGCTTTTTCACTCGGCAGCAATTGCGATAGGCTTTGGTTTGCACCAAAACCAATTGTGTAAGTTCAGACATTGCATTTCTAAGCTCAGAAATGCCATTATGATGCACAGAATCCCCATTCCAATTCTCAGCTACCTCCAACAGGTCCATAACTACAAACCAAGAAACCAAAAGAATCCAGAAGACACCAATGCCAATGAAAAACAAAACTCCTTAAAATATCTCGAAAAGGCACACTACAGAAGGAGGAACTAGAAAAATCTCCAATATGGGGAGAACACTTTATTAAAGCATCAAATAAGTACACCATTCACAAATAAGCAAACCGCATAACGGTCTCACCATGTTTTTCATTCCCAGTAGGAACTTCCTCAGACGTGCAACAATCCCATCCTTTCAAATTACAATTTATACGATATTCAACCAGTCAGATAACCCATCCAATCCCTTAATTAATTTACATAATTAAAAATATGTCAGTTGATGATACAATAAAAAATTGGTTTAAATAAGCTAAATAAGATAAAATATATATAAAATACTCGTGACAAAAGAAATTGACAAGTAATAAAGGCAATGGGCTAGCAGGGTCTTTTGTTATGAATTTTAATAGTGAAACTGCTATTATTAAGAATATTATCTCTAAAAACTGGAAGACGTTTTCAGAATTTTCGGATTTAGAGATGATTTTTAAACAAAAAGGGAGGGAGGGTGGCCTAATGGTTAAGGTGTTTGCCTTGCAAGCACAAGGTGCAGGGTTTGAGTCTCACAAGGGATAATTGGCTGGGCTTAAAATGGCTTGAAAGGGCAGTTAGCTTAGTACTAATCTATGAACCTATGAACCTATAAACAACCCCTTAATTTTATCTTCAGGAAGGACAGGAATATGAAAAGTATTTTGGAACAACAGGGAACAGTTGGTAGAGAGGGGAACAGGAGAAAAGGAACTTGTAAATGTGGTAGGTGTGTCCAATATCCCCCCGTCAGGAATGCAGAGAATATTTACATTAAGAGTAGGGATAGATTTATATATGGCAAATGTTTCTCCAATTGTGAGTAAGGGAGTCATCTACTTAGCGAAGTGCAAAATTTGTTCCACCATCTATGTAGGAAAGATGGAAGGGATTTTAAAGAAAATAATTTATGAGCATCTTTATGACATTCGTAGAAAAGATCTCAGGAATGCATTGTACAAACATACCACCAAATGTGAGGATGCCACCTTTATATTCTTTGCATTAGAAGTGTCATATGATATTAGGGGTGGGAAATAGGAGACAAAAATTAAATCTCGGGAAGTATTTTGGCAACTGATTCTTGAGGCATATAAGTTACCAGGACTTAATGAACATATCTCCCTGGCCCTGGTTTTTAAACTCAGGGCGGCTAGATTAGAACTGTTATATATTATTATTGCAAATATTAGCATTTAGGTGAACACAGGTCCTACTATCATTTTATGAATAGAATATAGCACTCCATATATTCTCTATATTTTTAGCTGAAGTATAGGGAGAGACAGGGTTACCTTTCTGCATGCATTTTTTGCATGGGTTGTTTTGGCTTATTTTGACCACTAGAGGGTGGCAAAGTACTATGGTTTGTTATTATTGTATCTGTCTGTCTTTGTCTTTCGGCTTTTTCCGGTTAGGGGTCGCAACAGCGGAACTCCGGTCCGCTAATGATTGGTAGTTGATTTTTACGTACCGAGTTATCAGCTCTGACTCACAACCTTCAACGAAGGTACTCCCATTCACGCATGTCTCCACGCAGAAGACGCTCTAGCTGAGAATCGAACCGAACAGCGTCTTACTGTTTAGGTTGGGTAGGTTAGTTTTTTATATGTTTGTTCATGTCCTTACATATTTGTACTATAGATTTAATAGGAGAGGAATGGAATTCCATATATTAACATGTATTTTATATATATTTTATGTTATTTAGCTTATTTAAACCAATTTTTTATTGTATGATAAACTAGGTTATTTGTATTTATGTAAAGGAATGAAGGGATTGGATGGGTTATCTGATTGGTTGAATACTGTATAAATTGTAATTTGAAAGGATGGGGTTGTTGCATGTCTGAGGAAGTTCCTATTGGGAATGAACAATGTGGTGAGATCGTTAAGAGTTTAGTGTTATTGCATATTTGTGAGTGGTGTGCTTATTGGATGCTTTAATAAAGTGGTTTCCTCATATTAGTGTTATTCGTGGCTCCTCCTTCTGTACCGTGCCCTTTAGAGATGTATGCCTTCTCATCCCTTATATGTAAAAAAAAAGTTTTCCTTCATCCCATTCTATTGCTATTACTGTGATTGTTTTGGTAGTGTTTATAGTTGGTTTATTTTTCTAGCTGTTTGTCTTTATAGTTAGAGTATAGATGATTTTACAGATTTTTACATTTGTAGAGTGTCCAGACTTCTTACAATGTTCGACAAAAGTTTTAAGAAATGTGGAAAATCTGGCCATAGGTTTCCTCCACAAGACCCTCAACACTGTGAGTTTATTGCTTGGGAGCAGTGCACCTGGAGACAGAATGTGAAGCCTGTGTTTCTTTTAGTCATAAGGTTCTTCAGAGCAAAAGAAACAAACTAATCTTGAAGTGACTCCTTCCTTCTGCTTCAGTCTTCAGTTGTTTCCCCAGCAGCTTCTAACCAAAGGAGAAAGAGAAGGGAAAAGAGAAATATAGGGGAAACTTCAGAGGTGAAAGAGTCACATAATGAAAAGACTCCCAAGAAGGTCATAGAAATGGCTAGAAACTGTTCCCAGACCCCACAGTTTCAGAGGGTCCAGCACTAAAAATACCAAAGCCTTTGGATTTAAAGCCTCAAATCTGTTCTCCATCTCCTTTCAGGCTTTTTGCTCTAGATCCATTTAGCCCTTGGATCCATTCCCCCATTCTGCAACCACGTTCCAGGGCTTCATCAACTGCTTCTTCAAGGTCTGCCTGTTCTTCAAGGAGTCTCACCAAAGCTGACATCGACAGGTCCTCTCACGCTTCAGAGAAGAAGTGTCTCCATCCCTTTTGGATCCAACCTGGCCTCAAACTTATTCTGCTCCAGAATCCATTCCCTCTCATCAACAGAGATAGTCAGTCTCCAAAAGTCTTGGGAAAGTACTTACTCTACTTGAATTCCCAATCTGATTTAGACCCATCACCAAATATTCTCCAATGAAAGGTACATAGAACACAGATGTGCAAGGAGAAGCACTTGGATTCATCACCAGAATTCATCACAGAAGGCATGGATTTGGAGGAAGTTTGCTCTAGATCCCCATTTGGAGATGTCTCCTTTGGAGAAATTCTTGAATTGGTAAAATAAAAAGGGGGCTGGTTTACTGATATGCCTTCCCCAGAAGAATCCATGATCCTGGAGGCTTTTAGAGCTGGCTCTTCTACAGCCTGTGTGGTCTCTCTCCCAACACTTTTATTAATCTAGTGGCTCAGTGAGCCTGGAAAGAGCCTGATACAACACAGCCTACACCCACAAAATATGGTGGGATTCTGGCAGCCCTAAAAGACAGACTTCACTAGAGTAAGGATTCCCTTGTGGATGCTGTGGTCATAGTGGTAGCTACAAAGAAGGAACTCTCAGAGGAGACTGTCTGTCCATCTCCCTAACATGGAGTCCAGGGCCTTGGACAGATTTGTAAAATGGACATATGCTTCAGTGATTTTGTCCCTGAGAATGCTGAATTACATTTCCAATATTATTCAGTTCCAAAGAGATTTGACCAAAGAATCATCAATCCTGTTTTAGGTAACTCAAGATCTTGTCCCTCTGTGGTAGATGAGGCTATCACACAGTTTCCCTTTGAGCCATCAGATTTAGTGGATCTTATGTTCTTGACATGGAAAACAACCTTTTTGGTGGCTATCACTTCTGCTAAGAGAATTTCAGACCTTTGGACTCTCTTATGTAAACCACCTTATTTAGTTTTTCATACATACACAGTTTTTCTCAAACCAAATCTGTCTTTCATCCCTAAGGTGGTATCTGAGTCCAACATAAACCAGACCATCATACTGCCTCTATTCTTTCCAAAATACTCTAACAAAACTTAGAACTTGAAAATTGGACCGATTATTCATTGCATTCTTTAAACCTAAGCTGGGAGAAAGAGTTTCAAAGATCACTCTTTCAAGATGGCAATCAGGTTGTCCACCCTTTGTTTATGAAGTTTGTCTAAATTTCTACAAAAATGACAGCTCATTCCACGATAGCAGTGTCAACTTGCACAAGTTTTCAACATCAACTTCCAATTGATTGAGATTTGTGCAGCTGTAACTTGGTCTACAGTGCATAACTTTGTGCCTCACTACAAACTGGGTGTACAGTCCAGAGCTTGTTCATCCTTTAGTTCTGCTGTTCTCAGGAACATCTTTCCATAAGTCCACTCAGGAAATCATGTAGCTAGGGATTCCGTCCCAAAGATTGAAAAAAATGGACAATATTCGATACGAAAGTTATGTACGTACCATAACAATAGATCAGTGTTGTCCTATTTTCCTCTGGTTTAACATGCCTCCTTCCATCCCCTTCTAAGTTATCACCTTCAACTCCTTGAAGAATGGGTAGCATCTATGGGAGTCTGATAATCTCTAACCTCAACAATTAGTCATTATATCATCAATATGGTATGCTTGTCCCTTTCATCTATCTATAATTGTTATTACTTATTGTGTATGTCTTTGTTATATGGGGAAACTCAATCTGAGGTATTTTGACAGTTGAGAGGGAATTACGGGTAGGGGAGGAATCAGAGCCCTGGATCCAAATGTTTGAAGTTGCCAAGGCCAGATTCAAGTCAGATCCGAGTCCCAAAGGTTAAAATAGATGAAAATAGGGCAACACGGTTCTATCGTTATGGTAAATACACAACTTTCATTTACATTTGCAGCAAATTCATAACGGTATGTGTGATGTTGCATCCTACCACAGGCTACACCACTAAGCTGTCTTAAATTGTGCTGCAATTCTCACAATGTGAAATGGGTCTAACTATGAGATGTCAACCATGATTACCTGGTATGAGACCTGCAAGGTGGCCTTGGTTTCCCATAGCACTGTTTCTGTCAGGGTGCCACAGTGGTGTTCTAAGGAATCTAAGATATTCCTGTATTTGTTCCACATGACCACAGGGAACTCCAGTGAGGGTTACCAGTATAAAATGGATGTCTGACACTGTTTTGCAAGGGCAGTTTTGATGCCACAGGGGTAACTTACTCTAATGAACAGTGTAGGGACCACTATAGTAACATGTAGAGGCACCTTCCAGACCTTTTCAGTTGATGAGAAGAGGAGGTCAGAGTGAGGATCTCTGAGATGTATTTTAACTATGACATTTTTCCTAGCCTACCAGTAATAATGCACATTATGTCTTTCTTTATTCACAGGAGAATGGCCCACCTTTCAAGGCACACAGGTGAGTAAACCTGTCCCTTTACATAATGATAATATAATTAAAGTAGTTATTCCTTCCTAACATTTTTGAAGTGTGTAAACTTTTCATAGCAGGAACTACATATCAGACAAGTTACCTATAGGCACTTTTTTCACATTGTACTTTGTTAATGTTCTGTATATGTGTCTTACAGTCTGACATTTTACACAGTCAGAAATTGTGTGTACTATCAAAAGCTGAGTTTAAGGAAGGCTTTGTTTACATATCAAAGTATGCTGCATGATGCACTGTAAATGCCCTTGGGACATATACCACCATAAGTACATGATTCTAGGACTTCATAAGCATAGTACACGGGAAACACTAGTCAGTCGTGGGCAGTTCTCTCAGTATACCATTACCAGTACCATTCATTACTTCATCTGCCTAGTATAGTTAGGTAGCACATATCAGCATATATCTCTGACTTGCATTAGCCAGCTGTGCTTCTCTTCTTGGTTTTGCAAAGTTATTTATTGATGGTGTAGTTGTTTTACCATAATGTAGTGATTATATGCAAACCATAATACATTCCAAGTAATGTCTCCCCTTTTCTCCCCTGCCTCTTTGTCACTGTCCTTTCTTTTTCATTTATTTTTGTCTGTTTGTTATGTTATTTCTCTCCTTCTATTTTTTGCATAGCAGCTACCATGGCACTGCTAGTGTCTCTATTATATACCAAAAGCCACCACAGACAGACAGACACCACTAGTGACACTTAAGCCTATACACACAGACACCACTAGTCACACCTGAGTCTGTGCCAGCTAGGGCCACCTCCCCATTGCCATCCCCGTGGGAGGCTGATAGACCCTTCTCTCCTGCCTCTGCTGGGGCTTCACCAGCTAAGGATACTATTCGTATGTCAGCCATAGGCAGCTGGGAAAAGTGGTACAGGTACTGGTGACCATGGGCAGCTGACAGAAGTGGTTGAGGAATTGGTGGACTGGTGCACTGAACCCTGCATTGGCCACTTGAAAATACTCATCTTGGGACTTGCTGAGTTGTAGCCCCACCTGCCACTTGTCACGCCATCAGAGCCAGGATGTGGTGGTGATGTAGCCCAATGTGGTATCTGACCTCGACCTCCCATTGGGTATGATATAGACAGAATGGTACAAGAGACCTTACCCATTTATTTATTTTGCAATTTGATAACTAGGTAAGTAAGCTGGTCTACTGACCCTTTTCAGTCATTACTTGGGTACAAATGCACAGAATTAGAAGTTATGTACCTACCATAACGTTCCATGTTAGTTGTCTTCTCGCCTCTTTTCTTATGGATGGGTTCAGAGCCTCAATCCCGCTCGACTTCGGCCTTGCTAAGCTCGAGCTAATTTACTTCTTTCGAGCAGCCCTGCTGATATATCCCATGATGCAAGCGTTGACTACCTCAGATCTCGTTGGTAGCTATGAAAAACCCTGTTAGAAAAACTTCTTCCCATAAAGGGAGAAGAGAAACTAAATGTGGAAAGAAACAAGGCCAATAAACACTACACTAAGAGACAGTTCACTTCCCTGGAGTGAGCCCACATGAGAGTGTGAACCATACTTGAAAGGAACACAACTTCAGGTCCTGTCAGGCTAGGGGAAGGAGAGGGGGCCTTAAGAGAAGAGCGAGAGAGACAACTAACATGGAGGTATATGGTTCTAACATAACTTCTAAATGTGTTAACTTCAAACTTCTCAGATTCTACTTTGATGGGACTTGACCGCTGGCCTGGGTATCTGGGTGGAACAGACTCTGGAATACTTGAGAAACAAACCTAGCCCTGTCCCTGGAGGCCAAGTCAGGCCAAAGTCCAATTTGTAATGAGAAACAAGGTGTGAGAGAAGGCCAAGTGGCTGCACGCTGAAAAATAGTCAGCCTGTAGCCTATCCTGAAAAGCTATGCTGGTGGGCTGGGCTGCTGTAAGAATTGCTTTTTGGATTTGCTTGCAGTTGAGGGCCCTAAGAGAATAAACATAGAAACATAGAAGACAGCCATCTGGATAGAAAGGTTTGGAAGGAGACCGGGATTTTCTTTCTGCAGACCTGCATAAGAAAGAAACAGTTGATCAGATTTTCTGAATTGTTTAGCAGTTCTGTAGTTGTAATACCTGATCCAAGTAATTGGACAATTGAGTTGAAGTTTTTGTTCAATAGAATTAGAATAATTAGGGAAAAAAATGGCAGAATCAATAGACTGGTTGATATTAGGTCTGGGATAAAACCTGAAGCAACCCTAATGGATTAGTTCTTAAGATGGACTACCTTTGTGGAGAAACCAAGTAGAGCAGGACACAGAGAGCTGGGGTTCAGACACCGAACTGGCAGAAGTAAGAGCAACCAGAAAAGCTGTCTTCCAGCAAAGAATGTTTATGAGCATGTAGGGGCGGTTCAAGGGGGGTAGTATCAAGGATGCATTCGTGGGAATTCAAATCCCATTGCAGAGGGGATCTTTGATAGGAGGTTTAGGGAAATATCCCTCTCCAGAAAGGCTTTGCAAAGCTTTGGAGACATAATGTTTTGATCCACACTAAGCAAAAAGATTTGATGAGATTGCCCGCAATTGAGCCTTCACTGTAGAGGGAGAAGAACCCGAAAAAATCTCAGCTGAGACTCCAAGACTGAATGCACTGGAGCGATGAAGTAAAGGGATCTATACTTTTAGAGAGGAGCAGAAGGGTACCGTAGGGGAAGCCCCTAAGGAAGGGCAGCAAGCAGATAGTTGAGGAAGAATGGACGGAAAAGAATGGAAGGGTGCAGTTGAGGGAAATGGGTCGAACTGCCTCAGATGCCAGGCGTATCACCAAAGGATGGCGATGCAGGGCGGAAACCAAATTTAGCCGAGGCCAAATTTTGGCAATGAGAATCAGGGCAATGAATGGTTGCTTTCTCAAACTTGAATCATCAGTGAATCTGGAGAAGGCAGGCAGTCCCGGGTCCAATCCTGGGGTTGGAAAAAGGAGGGGGTGGCCTGGTAGAGGAAAGAGGTGAAAGAAGAGGAAAAGAGGGTTGTTTTGGGGTGTAAAAAGGGGTCGCAGCAAGGTTTTGCTTCTGAAAAAAAAAAGTCCACTACCGATTGTTTGAGAAGCCACTCGTGTGAGATGAGAATAACTCTGCTCAACCTGTCGCTAAAGAGGTTGGTGGCATGAGGGATATCGCGGCAGAATCAGAAACCTAGAGGAGGAAGTGCCCATTGCCCAAAGTCTGAGCTTCGAACCACACAGTGGGAGGGACCTGGTGCCACCCTGCTTGATGATATACCGACTACGATGACATGTTGTCGCCCGAACTGCAATAGTCCTAAAAAAAGGAAGAGTCGCTGCTGAGGGCTTGCAGCACGTTAAAACACTGCTCTCATCTCTAGGACATTTATGTATGCAAATGGGGGTATGGGTTGCCAAGTCCCGCGGACATCCCTGCCTGATATGGCCCCACCCGATCAGGAGCATCCCGAGTGACTGTGGCAACGACACTGGGGAACAGAAACAGTCGGCCTGATGGAGTTGCAGTGAAGACATCCACAGGTTGGATGACTCTTGCGATTGAGAGTCGAATAATACCCGCATGGGGAGCTGGGATGACCACTGGGTGAATTGAGTCCACTGCAATAGGCGCATGTGAAGCGGGCTGCTGGCAGTGATGCGATGGCGCAGCCATAAGACCTAGAAGCCATAGGACAAATCTGGCTTCAGAACAAATCTGGCAAGTAATATTGCTGAGTAATACTTTTGGTCACGCACAAATTCACTTTGGTTTGTGAGTCTTGCTGACATGCGGCAGTGTCTAATTCTGCGCCTATAAAGGTAATAGATTGGCAAGAGACAAGCTGATTTGAAGTTTTTTTGAAGCTTTTGTTGCAGGTGTGAAGAGTGTAGTCTCTGGCGTGAAGTTGAGGCCTGGTGGTGGCAGAGAAAGTGTGCGTGGAGCCTGAGGTGTCTGGAAGGTCTGGAGCCTTCAGATGAGCGTAACCACTGCCATACATTTGCATGACACTCTGGCCGAGGCTGTAGTGAAGGGGGCTGCAGGAGCTCTGTGGGGCAGGGCTGACTGGTGAAAAGAGACAGCGGAGAAGCAGCTTCTGGACTGCCTGTAATTTTTATGTGATAAAATTGAGTGAAGGTCACCAATGAGCACATCAGATGAAACATCTTAAAGTCCTATTGATGGACTGAAGCATGACCATCAGGAATCAGGCCCACTTGACAAACTTGTTTGTCTGCTGAGTCTTTGCCTGGTTGACAATCTCTAAAAGTTTTGGGGACCAAAGATCTTTGTAGATGCGGATCCTACTTTTTCTGTTCAAACTAGTCCTATGGCTCTTTTTGCTAGGAGTTATTGGATGGACAGCTTTGGATGGCTTTAGGCCCTGTGAAGCGTCTGGACCCATTGATGAGAATGGGATAGCAAAGGGTGAAAGCGGATGTTATTGTAGACCTCGACCGGGATATTGTGTACCTATTTGTCTTGATCAGACCAAGGCTATTTATCTTGTACAGCCTATTTCTTCCCGACTTGGCACAAGGGTGGACAGTCGGGCAACCCCGAAAGAGGATGCTGGAAGGTGGGGTCAGAGACACCTCAGGATGCTGGAAGGGTTTATCAGAGGCCCTCACCCTAGAGGCGTCTATTGAGCTTACCCCTCTGCTCTGCCCCTCTGCGATACGCGTATCGGCGTGACTCCTGAGATTCTGGGTAAATCGGTTGCTTCCCTTCTGACCTCTTGGATAGGGTCTTGAAGGGGTGGAAAATGGACTCCTACCCTGTTTTGATAGGGTGGAGAAGGGTATACCTGGTGGATGGTTCTCCTTCACCTGTCTTGCTGCAAGCGAACCATACCTGGGAGTATTAGTGAAGGACCTGAGGCCCTAACCACTGCAATATTACAAAGCGCATCAGGCCTGAAGCTTTAAGTGCCACTCCTTACAAAATATTACAAAGTTCCATGAAGCTGCATAAGAAATGCGCGCATGGAGGTTAGTTATAGAAGGCCTGATTCTAGCTGTGAGGCAATCTTTTCTTGAGCCCCAGCTTCGGCGGATCCTGAAATGGCAAGCCTGATTCCAGCAGAATGTCTCTCTGGATCTCTGGTAAGTGACAGGAATTGTTCAGCAAACACATAGCAAAATGTCTCTGAAAAAACATCCGCTTGCATTACCTATCCATACTGGTCCTAGCAACATGTTAGGAGGAGATGAACCGGCCACACAGAAAGAGATCCAGCAAGTTCCTTCTTGGTGGCAGCTATGGAGCATGTTGCATCAACAGGGACCTTCTTGGTGGAAACTGCACCACTGATCAGGCGTGATACAGGGACAGCCCTCCTGAGGGAAACTGTTTGTCTGGGGGGCAGCCCATGAAGAAAGAAGACCACTTGCGACCAGGTCCAATTGAGAGCACCAGCCCGTGCCAGTGGGAATCCACTTGCCCCAGGAATACCGCGACCTCACCGGGAGAGATGGTTAATGGAAGAGCCAGTTCCCCAGGCCTCGGAGGGGTTCCCAGGATGGGGTTAAAGGGGAGCATCCTCCTCAGGGACGGGGGTTAAAGGATCCCGGCTCATCTAAGTCGGGATCACCAGGGAAATGGGCTTCGAGGAATCTGTGTCGTTCCTCTTGCCGCGTCACAGACTCAGCGAGGGTTCTCTCTGATGTCAGGAGAAACCCTTCCAGGAAGTTCTTCCCAATAAGGGGAACGCTGGGGTTCCCAATCTCTGGGTCGGAAGCAAGAGAAACCTGGGAACATCGATCTCTGGCAGGAGGAGGAAGAGAATGGAACAGACTGTTGACTCAGCTCTGGGGAGGGAGCACTCCTCATCACCTCGAAGTTGGATCAGAGGGATTAGAAGAAGACCTCGCTATGAAGAACGAATCCCGCAGAACCCGAAGAGAAACTCGAGGCGGAATAGGTGCCAAGCTCCCGTCCCACCGAAACAGAGGGCTCCCAAGGACAAGAGGGTGAAGCTCACTCAAGCCCCTGGAGCGACAAAAAGTCTGATGCCAGGCGGCTCCTCCAGAGAGAGGTCCATGAAGGAAATGGGAGTTGAAAGGCAGCCGAACTGACAGCAGGAAGGTCTCTATGGCGCAAATCGGAGTTGGATTCGACTCCGGCTCGAACTCTGGGAGAGTGGGAGGAGAATTAACAGGGATGAGAAATAGAGCCTGGGTCTGCTGAGATGGGGAGAGAGGATTTGGGCCAGCGCCTGTGACTGAGTCAGTCTATACCACCCTCTCCAAGTCATATGCAGCGACAGCCTGGGCAGACCCTTGAAGGAGCATGGTTCAGATCACTCTCTTCAACAGTGGGAGATCCTGCCTGACTTAATGCGACTCAGGGAAGGGGCGAGATCTCTCGATGGATGGGAGATCGAGGGGAAAGACCCTTTGGTTCCTTAGTACATTATTATATTAGTCACTATAAAATGACAAAAATGCAGAATTAAAAAAACTATCAAAGCATTAATACAAGGCAATCTACATGCATGCGATAAAGTATTTACATAAGGCAGTTCCATTAGCAGCAAGTCATATCTATTTATATAACGTTTTTCCATTTGCAGCAAGAGAGCTGCAGTGTATCTACATAGGGTTGGAAATTATATTTACAGTATGTAGCAGTTTCTAAGATGTTAAGTAGTATATAGCAGAACTGTACTGTAGCCATTAGCCAGTGTCACAGAAACAGGTGCAGTTAGCTTCTTTATGTAGGGATCGTTTAAGTTGTTTTTTGAAACATTTTAGTGTTTCAGAATTTCTTATGTTTGTTGATAAGGAATTCCACAAAGCTGATCTAATTCAAGAAAAGGCCTTTTCCCATTAATAGAACTGTGATTATCCAGAGGGAAGAAGAATGTAAGAAAATACCACTGTCATTTCTAGGTCTTGATGCAGAGAAAGCATTCGACAGAGTAAGCTGGGATATTATAAGTAGGGCAATGGAGGAATTTGCACTTCTTGATACAATAATAAAAAGAAGCTATGTTTTACCATAATGTTCCATCTGTGTTGTTGACCTTCACTAATCCTTGACTGTGGGGCTTGGTGCCAAGCTTCAGAACTGACTCAGCCATTATTCCAGCTGGCGCCTTCCAAAAAACTCTCAAGCTAAGCTCTACTCATAATGCTCCTCACAAGGCTACCTCAGGTCAACTTTGCAAATAATAGTGATAGACAAGAAATAACAGATCAGAGACCACATCTGTGTCTCTTATCATGAAGTCAATATTTAGAGAGATCCGATCCACCAAGCGATCTAAAGGAAAGAGAGGAGAAATATCAAGGATTACTGAAGATTGACAACACAGATGGAATATTACGGAAATACATAACTTCTTTATTTGATGTGGTCAATCTTCACATAATTCTTGACTGTAGGACAGAGTCCCTAGCTACCTGAATCTTACGAGGTCTCATGGAAGAATATTCCTGAGTAAAATCGAGCCAAATGATGCATGTCCCCTAGAGACTAGGTCCAGCTTGTAATGAGGAGATGCCCATGTCGCTGCTGCTGCACAAATATCATCTAAGGAAGCTCTGGCATGAAAAACTGCAGAGGCTGCTATTGTTCTAGTTGAATGGACTTTTACAGGTCCTGGTAGGTACACTCCCATTTTGTTATAGACAAAAGTGATACAGTATCTAAGCCATTTAGCTAGAGTAACTTTAGAGAGTGAACTTCCCAAAGTGACTGAAGAGAAGGAAATAAATAGCTGATCAGATTTTCTGATTTCCTATGTTCTGTGAAGATAGAAACATAATTGTCTGTGCACATCTAGTAAGTGCATACAGTACTCCCCTTTACTGGAGAAGTTGGGGAAAAAAGACTGGGAGTTGTATAGTCTGGTTGACATTTGACTCAGGGACAACCTTTGGAAGGAAGGAAGGATTTGCTGGCAGGGAGACCCTGTCCTTATGAAAGATTAGATAGGGAGGTTTGCAGGATAAGGCCTGAATTTCAGATATTCTTCTAGCAGAAGTGATAGCTTATCAAGAATAAAGTTTTCCATGACAAAAACTTCAAGTCACAAGTGGACGAAGGTTTGAAAGGATAACAAATAAGAGACTGAAGTACCAGATTCAAATCCCGTGGTATGGAGGGTTTTTTATATGGAGATCTGAGCATTAGAGTTCCTTTCAAAAAAGGCTTTGCAAAGTTTATAGGACATAAAAGATGAACCATTTAAACCAATATGAAAGTTAGAGATCGCAGCAAGATGCACTTGAATAGTAGAGGCTGATGTTCCTGTTTCAAAGAGTAAAGTCAAAAACGTTATCAATAGGTGCAGAATATGGATTAAGATTAGAGTCCAACGACCATTTAGTAAACTTTAAACACTTGTTAAGGTACAATTTTCTTGTTGAAGGTTTGTGGTGGGTTAAAATAATGTGTTGGACTGGAGGGGTGAGGGAAGGATGCCTGGCAATCATGGAAACTGGAGAAGCCACGCAGTAAGTTTGAAATGCTGAAGATTTGGATTGGGGGACCAATCGTGAAGGACAGCATCTCTGGGTGACTCCCCCAGTGGGGTATTAGGGTAACGCAACTGCTGCACTTGTTGTTCAGAGGGGACATGAAGAGATCGCAGCAAGGTTGGTTCCAGTGGAGGAATATCTTTTCTGCCACCACTGGATTGGGAGACCACTTGTGAGGCATAAGGATGGTTCTGCTCAATTTGTCCACAATCATGTTGGAGCTCCCTGGAATGTGCATTGCTACTAGAAAGCGGTTAGAAGATATTGCTCATTGTCATACTCTGAGCACTTCTCGACAAAGATGGTAAGATTTGGCTCTCCCTTGCTTATTGATGTATCAGGTTACTGACATGTTGCCTGTTTGAATTGCAATTGTTCCTAAGGGGAGGGTTTCTTGAAATGCCTGCAATGCTAAGAGCACTGCCCTCATCTCTAGAATGTTGATATGCAAATTGGCCTTTAGCTGGGACCAAGTGCCTTTGACTGTCTTTCCCAGATATTGCCCCCACCCTATCTGGGATGCATCCATGGTCACTATGGCTTGGGGTTGAGAAGGGACAAAGGGGTGGCCCGACAAGATTTTGGTGGTGTGAAGCCACCGGTTCAGGTCTCCCTTGGATTGATTGGTGATCATAACCAGATGGGACATTGGCTGGTTCAGTAAGGACCATTAGGAAGCCTTGAGCCATTGAAGAATTCAAATGTGATATCTCGCCAGACAGACTACAGTGACAGAGGCTGCCACTGACCCTAGAATTTGTAGAAGGAGCCTAGCTGTTACTTTCTTGCTGTGAATGATCTGGCTGATTTGTGATCTTATCCTTTATAGTCTTTCTATGAGAAGAGATGAAATGCCGGTGATTGTATCAAGCATAGTTGCAATGAATTCCAACTGTTGAGATGATTCTAAATGGGATTTTTCATAGTTTATAGTGATTCCTAAGTCGGAAGAAAGGAGAAGAGTATAATTCCCTGCCTTTACCAGTTGATGCCTGGTGAAAGTGGTATGGAGCCAGTCATCTAGATATGGAAACACTCAGAATCCTAGCAGTCTGAGGTGAGCTGCTACCACTGCCAAGCATTTGCTGAACACCCTGGGGGCTGGGGTGGGACCAAATGGCACTACCCTGAACTGTTAGTGACTGACTCCTGGCTGGAAGAGCAGAAACCTTCTGGAATGCTTGTCCATTTTTATATGGTAATACACATCCTGAAGATCTATTGGGCACATCCATTCGTCTTTTTCCAGAAACAGAAGTACAGACTGAAATGAGACCATCTGGAATTTGGTTTGCTGAACCGATTTGATCAACTGACAGAGATCCGAAACTGGTCTCCAGTCCCCTGTTTTCTTTGGCACTAAAAAGAATCTTGAGTAAATCCAGGATCCCCTCTGGTCTGGTAGGACTGCTTGGATGACTCTTTCGTCGAGCAGTTTTTGAATTTCAAGTCTGCTGTATTCCTGTGATGGGGTGGAATATCAGGGGTTCTTCTTGACCTTTTTGGTTCTTCTGAAAAAGGGATATTGTAACCTCTGGTTATAATCATCTGCACCCAACTGCCCGTAGCTATCCTTAGCCAGGCAGACTGGTGCAGGGATAATCACCCCCTTTCTGCCTCCAGAGAAAGGCAATTGGGCCTCCTTTCAAGAGCACTGATAGGCGTTACCAGGGAAAGAATCCCTGGAACCCTGATTCTGTGGGCCACCTCTGCCTCTTGAGTGTCGTCTTCCATTGTTACTCCCTCCTCTGCCCTGGGGGAAGTCATTCCCACATGAGTCCTGGAAAGGCCCTTGGGATATCTTGAACCATAGCTTCCCACTTCTCTGTTTTCTGGAATAGGGCCATTGAGGAGTGGATAAGCATGCGCCCACAGCAGAAAGAGTCTTCCCATCCTTCTCACATCTGGCCAGTGTGTTCTTAACCTTGGGACCGAACAAGGATGTTCTGTCAAAAGGAGCATTGATGAAACAAGACTTAAATGGCTCCATTAAATTACATAAGCACATCCAGGCATGTCTCCTGATGGCTCCACCTGAACCCACTGCTCTTCTTGTCCCTTCAACAGCATGAGAAATCAGCCTGATGGACGAGTTGGAAATGGATTCTAGGGTGGTGAGCTGAGAAGCTACTTTGTCTCGAGCTCCTTTAGCTACTGCTCCTGCAGGAGTATCTGATAGGTCTTTACTCAGATCTCTTTGAAGTATGACAACGAAGGTCAGTGAAGCATATACGTGCTTCTCAAATCTATCCATTGTCCTAGACTCTTTGTTAGGAGGATGAATAGTAGGACTTTCATCAGCAAATTCCTACTTGATGGCTGCTGCTACCACCATGGTGTTCACAGGAATTCCCTTGGCTCAGTGTTGCTGATCCTGATAGGCTGAAAGTATAAGGTCTGGTCTCTTTGGAATCGGCTCGATAGAGTCAGGTAATTCCAAGCCTGCTGAACAATCAACTTAATGAAATCATCAGTGAGTGGAGAGATCCAAGAGGTAGAAGGCTAGGCATGAAAAGCCACTAGGTGTACCGATTCCTCAGAGGAAGGCTTGAGGGAAGTCCAGTTATCCCTCTGTTTCAGGATATCTAGGATATCCCCAAAGGAAACATCTTTACGGGATGACTTAGGGGAACCTTTCCTCTCATCAAAATCTGTATCTTCTGTGAAGGACTCTTCCAGGGAGTCCAAGCACTTCCTCTTGTGATTTCTCTTTGAAGGTACCTCTTCGATGGGGTGTTCTGGAGAAGTATCTAAAGAAGACATAGCCCCTGTGGTTTGATCCTGAGTATTTTGTGCCCTCTGTCCCAGAGAAGAGACTGGTGGACGCTCCAGTTGTGGGGAAGGACAAGATGTTTGGTCTGATAAGGGGGGCATAGATTGTTTACACGCAGTGGACAACGCCCTGTCCATAGCCTAGAAGGCAAGACTCCCTGTACAGGGATGGGATCTCAGAACCAAAATAGACTCCTTCGGAACCGTGGTCCCACCCTGTACTAAGGAGGCCACCTTTGTAGCTGAAGCCAGAGTTGAGCTTACATATGCCAAAGTACAAAGGGGCATGGAAGGATCCAAAAGGATTGAAGTCGAACCCTGCCCCTCAGAACCAACAAGGAAGCCCCAACCCCAAGAGGTCTCTGGGTCCAAAAAACTCGAAGAACTCAGGGTAGCTTTTGGAGATGGAGAAGGAGCTTTGACCAGCACCAAAACAATCAAAGCCAGGAGGGCTGGTACCAGAGGCACTGAAAGCTACACTGGAGTCGAAGGAGGAATAAAGGCTGGAGTGGAAGGATACAAGGTTCCAAAGCTAACATGGTTAGGAACCGTGGAAGGAGGCAATCCTCTCATTGCAAGGAGCTGATCCATCAGTCTCATGATACTGGATTCTGTTAGACTCTTGCTGGATCAAACCAAAGAGACAGAAGGAGATCTGGGTGGACGTTTCTCCAAAAATGGACTGGGAGGATGGTCCACAAAAGGATCCACTGTGGGTGAATATATGGTGCGTGGTAAAGCTTTAAATGAAAACTCCTTCAGTTCTGTAGTTTTGGTTGGCATTGAAGGAGAAGACGAGTCTGTAACTGACATCAGTGCTGACACAGTTGGAACAGAAACTGGCACCGATGGCATCAGCGCTAATGAAGTCAGTGCAGAAACAGGTACCAATGGCACAGAAGATTGAGTCATTTGACCTACTGGTTCTGAGGGTAGTCTAGGAACCATGGGAGCCTTGCCCAATTTACTTGGTGGTTCAAAGAATGTGTCGGAACTGACTGACTTCTTTTCTTTGGCTTACTTGAGGAAGAAGAAGGTGAATTTGCCTCTGTTTTGTGACCAGATAAGACCTCGTCAAAGTCTGATTTAAGAAGACCTTTCAGAATAAGCTTATTTCTGCAGTCAATTAAAGCATTATGGCTAAAACTGTGGCAAACTGCACAGTCCTCTTGTAAATGTACTACTCCTAAACAATAGACACAAAGAGTGTGTTCGTCTGAATTAGGAAGCTTCCTGTCAAATTTCTGGCACCATTTGAAGCAAGAAGTCCCTTTAACAGACTTGTCTGCCATGACAAAAAAAGCCACACTCACACACACACACACACACACACACACACACACACACACACACACACACACAGGCAAGAAAAGTTAAAGAAAGTTTTTTTTTAAATAAACTAACTAAAGGCAGGAAAGAAGTACCAACAATGGTGATTAAGAAATACTGGTAGGGTAAAGGGGAACAGTACCAATGATGGTATGTGAGAGATTACTGAAATGGTAGAATAAGGAAACAGATCACACACATACAAAAAAAGAAGTTATGTACTCACCATAACGTTCCATGTTTGTAGTCCATCTCACCCTTCATTCTTACATATGGGATCAGAGCTGATCCTCGGCTCCGACTCGGCCTATTTACAAGCTGGAAGATTTCTGGTTGGCTCGTGGCTAGGTAGGTATCCCATGGTGCACCAGTACAATCCCCAGATTGTGTTTGCTGCTAACTAGGAGAAATAATAACAACATACAGAAAGAAGCCAATACTAAAAGGTCTCCATAAATAATGATAATAACATTTTTCTGTCTCCAGGTACTTCCAGGATGGGGGATAGTAGGGCGGGTTCATAAGAATGAAGGGTGAGATGGACTACAAACATGGAACGTTATGGTGAGTACATAACATCTTTATGTTCTGTAGTCCTAAATCACCTTCATTCTTACATATGGGACAGCGTCCCTGGCGCCTTATTCTTGGGTGGCTCAAGGAAAAATACTCTTGAGTACTGTGGAACCAAAAGATGCTCTAACCCTGGAGGTTAAATCCAATTTGTAATGAGTAATAAAAGTGTGAGGGATAGCCCATGTAGCTGCTTTACAAATATTATCAAGTGGGACCCTGCCTTGAAAGGCTGCAGAGGTAGATTGAGATCTGGTAGAATGAGCCTTGATTTTAAAGGGTAAAGGTCTACCCTCAGAATTGTAAACGTAAACTATACAGCTAGAAATCCAATTAGAGAGAGTTGCTTTGGAAACTGGTAAGCCCAACCTGGATTTGGAAAAAGAAATGAATAATTGATCTGATTTTCTGATGTCCTTAGTCCGGTGCAAATAAAAACGTAATTGTCTGTGGACATCCAGCTGGTGAAACCTGTACTCAGCTGCATTGGTGTGATTTGGAAAGAAAACAGGAAGTTCTATGGATTGATTCAAAGTGGCATGGGAACAGACCTTTGGGACAAAAGAGGGATTAGTAGAAAGGGACACCCTGTCTTTGTGAAAAATCAGATAAGGCGGTTTAACAGACAATGCTTGCAACTCTGACACCCATCTTGCTGACATGATAGTCACCAAAAACAATGTCTTCCAGGACAAAAATTTCAAAGAGGATAAATGAGAAGGCTCAAAGGGCGGAGATGATAATTTACATAACACAAAATTTAAATCCCATGAGGCCACAGGTTCTTGAACAGTGGGTCTTAACAAAGTGGCACATTCAAGGAAGGTTTTGCACAGCTTATGTGACATCAGATTAGAATCTGGAAAACCTAGATGAAAATTTGAAATCACTGCCAATTGAACTCTGATAGTGGCACCCGCAGATCCTTGGTGAAAAAGCTCAGAAGGAATTCTAAAATCACTGGAATGAAGGCAGTGTAGGAGTCAACATTCATTTTCAAAAAGAGAATATTCTCCATTTACTGAAATATAGTCTCCTAGTGGAAGGTTTATGAGAAGACGTAAGGATATGAGTCATGGAAGGCGAGAAGTCGTGAAGCCTGATTAAGGGATGGAACTAGAGTACCCACACTGTCAAACTGAGGGTGTGTAAAGAGGGGTGAAGCAAACCTGACATGTGAATCAACAGTTCTGGAACTGGGTCCAGAATCCAAGGATCATCTAGGAGAAGCCCGAGGAAGGGGAACCAAACCTGACGAGGCCAGTAAGGAGCAATGAGGATCAATTTGCTTCCCAGCTGTTTTGCTTTCTGAATAACCTTGAGAATGAGAGGAAATGGAGGAAAAGCATACAGGAGCCCCATGGGCCAATCGTGAACAAGTGCATCTCTCGTGACTCCCCCAGAGGGGGGATAAGGGAGAAGTAGCTGCTGCATTTGGCATTGATTGGGCTGACAAAGAGATTGCAGCAAGGCTGTCCCCATCTGCAGAAAATCTGTTCCACTGTTTCCTGTTTCAGAGACCCCTCATGAGGCATCAGGATTGCTCGGCTGAGCTTGTCAGCTATCATGTTGGTTGTCGCTGGAATGTACATTGCCACCAGAAAACGCTGGGAAGATATCATCCATTTCCAAACTCGCATAGCCTCTTGACAGAGTGGGTAAGATCTGGTTCTGCCCTGTTTGTTGATATACCATACTACTGACATGTTGTCTGATTGTATTGCAATAGTCCCCAGAGGCAGAAGGTCGTGAAGTGCTTCCAACACCAGGAGCACCGCCCTCATCTCTAGAATGTTGATATGCAGGTGAGTCTCATGATCTTGCCATGTGCCTTGAACAGTGCTGCCTAGATAATGTCCCCTACCCCACCCTATCCGTGAGGCAGCCGTGGTCACAGTGGCAACGGGTTGGCGAGGAACAAATGAAGTGCCGTGGTCAGCTAATTGGGTAATGTCCACCAAAGGAGATCTTCTTGCAAGATTCTGTCAGCAGAATGTGATGAGATAATGGAAGGTGCTGAAAGGACCATTGGGACGAAAGGAGCCACTGAAGAATTCTCATGTGTAACCTGGCTAGTGGCACTAATAGTATGGTGGAAGCCATGGTCCCTAGGAGCTGCAGAATAATTTTGGCTTTGACCTTTCATAAGGGGAGAAGAAGCTGAATTTAAAGAACCAGGTTCTGTGCCCTTTCGGCAGGATGACGAGCCACCATGTTTACTGTGTCTATCTCTGCATCTATAAAAATCACAGATTGAGAGGGCAATAAGGCAGATTTTTCCCAATTTATAGAAATTCCCAGCTAGGCACAAAGCAGAATAGTAGCGTCCCTGTTCTGAAGGAGTAGTTGCCTGGTGGGGGCGGTCAGGAGCCAGTCGTCCAAATACGGAAACACCTGGAATCCTCGACGTCTCAGGTGAGCTGTCACTACTGCCATACATTTGATGAACACCCTGGGGGCTGTGGTGAGACCAAAGGGCAGAGCACGGAACTGGTAGTGACTGGCTCCCAGCCAGAAGCGTAGATAACTCCTTGATGCCCTGTCCATTTTTATGTGGTAGTAGGTGTCTTGGAGATCTATTGAGCATATCCAATTGCCTTTCCCTAACAATGGGAGTATAGACTGCAGTGTTACCATCCAGAACTTGTCCTTCTTTACTGATTCATTCAATCTGCTGAGGTCCAGAATGGGCCTCCAGTCCCCTGTACGTTTTGGCACTAAAAAGACTCCGATGTAAGTTCCTGATCCTATTTGGTCTGCTGGGACAGGTTGGATGACTCTTTTTGACAGCAGCTTGTAGACCTCCACAGTTGCCTGATCCCTGTGATTAAGTAGAACATCTGGGATCTTCTTGGAAACAAAAGGTGGAAGAGAAAAGGGTATGACATAACCTCTGGTAATAATTCTTTGTACCCACTTATCTTGAGTGAAACTTAGCCAGGCTTCTGGATACAAAGAAATGTGACCACCAACCGGCCCCAGAGAAGCACAGTCGAGCCCCACATCAGGAGTGCTGGTAAGGCCAGCCCCGAAAGGAATCACGAACTCCCTGGTTTTGTGGACTGCCCCTGCCTCTACGGCAACGTCTATCATTTCCTTCTCCTCCTCTGCCTCTGAAGGAGGAGTCACCATGTGCCTCCTGGAAAAACCCCTGGGACTTCTTGAACCACATCTTACCTCCCCTCTGACCCTTAGGGTATGGTCTAGAGGGAACAGTAAAACATACTCCCATGGCAGAGAGTGATTTCCCTTCTTGCTCGCACCAGGTGAGAATGTCCTTTACTTTGGATCCAAACGATGAGGAGATGTCGAAGGGGGCATTGGTAAAGGTAGACTTAAACGGTTCCGCAAAGTTACACAAATGCATTCAGGAATGTGCCTTAGGGAAATTCCTGAACCCACTGTTCTACTCGCTCCATCTGCTGCGTACGAAATAAACCACATGGAAGAGTTGACAATAGAGTTCAAGGTGGACAACTGGGCAGAAACCTTGTCAGGGTCTCCCTCAGCTCTCAGTACAAGTACCTTGTAAAGAGTCTCCTAACTCTTTAAGGAGATCTCTCTGAAGCCTCGTAAAGTGTGTAAGGTAATTCAGCGATCTAAGGGTAAATGCCACTGAAAAAAAGATACACTTCCTGTATCTGTCCATTGTTCCAGACTCCTTATTCAGTGGATGAACAGAAAAAGTCTCAGCTAGCTCCTTCTTAGTGGCCGCCGCCACCACCATGGCATCTACAGGAACACCTTTAGACAAAAAATCTTTTCCTGGAGGGGCAGAAAGAAACTTGTTCGATCTCCATGGGACTGGCTCCACAGCATCAGGAGTATTCCACACCTTTCGACTAACTAAATCCATCAGTTCTTTGAAGGGTGGACACACCCAAGAGGCAGAAGGTTGAAACCCGAATGCCTTCAGGTACACTGACTCCTCACCAGAAGGGGTGACAGTGGGCCAGCCACACCTCTGTTAAGGATTTCCAGGATGTCTACGATGGAGACATCATCAATTGAGGATGACTTGGGGGACCCTTTCAACTCCTCAAGGTTAGTGTCAGATGTCAAAGACTCATCCTGGGAGTCTAGATGCTTCCTCTTACATGTCCCCTTCCACGGGGGCTCCTTAGAAGGACATTCCGGGGAGGTGTCAGAAGAGTGGGGGCCACCAACTGGTGGCTCCTGAGGCTGAGGGTCTCTGCTGTCTCTGGAGGGAGTAGGAGCTGAGACAGAAATAGGTGCTATAAGGAGAAGAGTGCCGGTACCTCTAGTAGGAGCTGACGATCGGGACAGCACAGTCCTCATCATCTCGAATGCCAACCTGTCTGGCAAGGACCACCATTGCTCCGAGGAGACCGAGGATGCCGTCAGCTCCAGAGCCATTGGCTCTGAGATAGACGTAGGGTACGAACTCACCCTAGCCGACGTGCCGAGAGGAAGACTCAGAACTGAAGAAGTTCGGTTCCAAGCATCCCTGTCAGGGCCGACTGGGGAGCTTCGGCTCTTAGACACTACGGATGGTGCCGAGAGTGTCGGAGCAGAACTCGGCTCCGAAACAGCCACGGGGAGCTGGAGCCGAAGGTTCCGCCAGTGGTACCAAGCACTCCGGCTCCAAAAGACCAGCATGGCTTGGAGGAGGAATGATCTCAGAGGGTTGAATGGACTCAAGTGGCTCCGGAACCGTCGGAGCCAACAGCAATTTAGGCAAAGCAGACAACTTCAAAAGTCTCAGCACTACCCTCTCCACATCTTCTTCTGATAAACTCCTGGAAGATCTGGATGACAGAGTAGGAGAGGGGGATCTCTGAGGTATAGGAGACTTCATTATCAAGGAGGCCGGTAGAGGGTCTATAGACCGGCTCCAAGAAACAGTCTCAGTAGTCTCAGCAGTTGGCTCCGAAATACTTGGAACTGACCCTGCAATCAAGATAATGCTCTCAGTCGGCACCGAGGTCTGTGGAGCTGATGAGACAGTGGACTTGTCCGATTTTGAAATTTTAAGAGGTGGCTCCAAGACACCAGCCGGTGCTGGGGAGGACGATTTAGACTTTCCCTTAGTGGATTTTGAAGATGATGAGGAGCTAGACAAATCTTCCTCAAAGGAAGGTTTAAGAAGACCTTTTAGGATGAGCTTGTTCTTCCTTTCCTGCAACACCCTAGGACTGAAAGCATGGCAAAATAAACAGGTCTCTTGTAAATGGATGGCCCCCTAAACAGTAAACGCAGTTACCGTGACCATCTGTTATAGACATTTTTTGAAAGCACTTAATACATTTCTTAAAGCCAGGTGGCTTATGATCCTTACTCTCTTTAGACATGCTGCAGTAGAGGACACACGCACACAGAGAAAAGAAGAAAGAGGACTAGGTCCTCTAATTTAAATGAGCCTAGCCCTGCAGGAAGGAAAAAACACCACGAGGACAAGGTCCTCTAATTTAAACGGGCCTAGCCCGGGCAACGAAGAGATAAGGTCTTCTAACTGAAACAGACATAGAAAGTTAGAGAAAGTAGAAATTATCACACACTCAAACAGTAATCACAGTAATAAGCAGGAATTCGCAAAAAAACTCAAGCTTATTCCAAGAACAAACAGAATGTAGTTCTGTTAACAATAATAGCAAATCCAACGATGCTAACAACAAGCTAATTAATGCAGCTAATTAACAAGCGGGAAACCGCCAAAAAATCTAGACTATCCAATTAACACACACAGTCTAACAGTGTGCAAAAGGTGCCTACAATTGTTATATCTATGAATAAACCAGTACACGGGTACCAAACTAAGTCAGAAAGGGGCCAAAGGCCAAAAATTGCACTAAATGGTGCAAGTATAAGCTAACTACACTAATAACAACTACGCTAACTGGTTAACCATAAGCAGTAACAGTTTTAACTATTTTAAACTATTTTAAACTAAACAGAGCCAAGACATTTGGTAAAAGTTGAAATAAATGCAACACTTAGCCAGAGAAGCACAACCAAACTCGGCGACGTGGCAAACGAGATCTGGGGATTGTACTGTTGCACCATGGGATACCTACCTAGCCACAAGCCAACCAGAAGTCTTCCATCTTACAAATAGGCCTTGGCTCTGATGCCATATGTAAGAATGAAGGTGAGACAGAACTATAGAACATTAAACTATTTAACAGAGGAGCGGGAAGTAGAAATGGAAGGGGAATGTACATTTAAGAAGAAAAAAGTCAACTTACAGTTTTATAAAGTTATTGCTGTTGCCCGAGAACTCAGCAGCGAGAACATGTCTGGCACTACGAAGCAGCAAACGAGATCTGAGGTACCCTTTTTGCAGCGTTATGGGTAGAGCTTAGCTCAAGAGTTTTTTGGAAGGCGCAAGCCGGAATACCTGCTGAGTTGGTTCAGAGGCTCAGAAACGAGCCCCACAGTCAAGGATTATGTGCAGACTCACAACATCAGATGGTTAATTAGAAGGATATATGAGGAATTAGAGGCAAAAATCAAAGGGTGGGGTTCCTCTCTGAGAAGTTGTGTCTGAAAAGAGGAACCAGGCAGGGGTATCCCCTTTCTCCTTTGTTATTTGTGTTACATTTAGAACCACTGACAAAGGAAATAAAGGACTCAGAAAAACAAGGATATAATTGGTATGGTGCTGAAGAAAAGTTGGCATTATTTGCAGATGATATTATTTTGTACCCGATGGAACCAGAAATGAACATCTTAGTGCTGTGAATTATTCTGAGGCAGTTTTTTTTTCAGGAGATAAAATTAATTAATCTAAAACAAAGAATATTGCTACTGTAAGAATTGTTTGAGACTGTAATATATTGAATGGCAGTGGAACTGGAATTGAGACTGTAATATACTGGAATTAAATGAGACTGAAACGAAAGCCTTTATTTGTTAATCAACCAAACTCGTGCTGAACAGGTGCTAGCCTCTCCTTTATGGGCCAAATCTGGTGTACTTTTCAGAATGAATTTTCCAAACACTGTAGTTCATTTAATAAGGCTTTATTAGATGTTCACAATATCCAAATACTGCTTTCATTAACAGTGCTGATAAACAGTAACAGTCTGTAGAAATGCTGGAATGCTGGTTAGTAATAACAGTGCTGCTAAATATATTCAAAGTTTCTGCACATTATTCTGATTGTCCTGAATAATGTAAACCATAACAGCCTTTATTTGACCTGTCTTCTGTACTCAGGCTCAAGTGCCTGTATTGTACCTTCCTTTCTGAAATGCTGGATATTTAATCTTTTCTGTATGTCATCTGTATGTCAGGTCAAACTAACTGACTTCTCAAACTGTATCTGAAGTATATCTTAATAATACCAAAACTCTGTAATGCTTTACATACCCCCATAGCCTTGGTTCTCAGACCTTGTCTTGTTTTGCACTCTATTAAGGGCCTAGCTGTCCCATTATCTAACATTTCCTTGATTCTTCCCTTAAGAAAGAGAACAGAAAAAGAATAGTTACCTTCCCTTGGGAACTATCTTTCATACTTGACCAGCAAGGTTATTCTTCCCTTCTGCTTAACTGTCTTTTAAATTAAACACATTTTACCTTTTAGTCTGTCTAATGCCTAATAACTACTTTAAAATGGAAGTCCCAAATCTAACAGCTATAAACTATGTACCCACACATGAAACTGGTCCAGCAATACCCTTATTTATAGGGACATGATAACATGAAGTACGTAGGATTAAAACGGATTCAGTTATGGCAGCTAAGGATATGTGGGAAGAGACAAAACTGAGAAACTGGAAGCTCTTGTCTACGGATATGGATAGCAAAATACAAGCAGTAACAATGTTTTTAGCCCCTCTCGTTTTATACACACATCAGGTATATTTTTAACAAACAGAGGAGAAGTTGTGGACAGTAATTAATAAAGACTTGAAAGATTTTGTTTGAGAGGGAAAGAAGGCAAGAGTTGAGTGGGATATGTTGATCCTCCCAACAGAACAAGGAGGTCTGGTATTACATGATAAGGAGGGATATTTCAGAGTTACACAGTTAAGGCTGCTGTACACAACACAAGCAGAAAGCTAAAATTCAAAGTGGAAAGAGATGATGAAGAAGCAGGGTGTAATTCAGGAAATAAGGAAAGGATGGGATTCTGGATGCATATCCTTAAGGAGAAGAATAACAACAGCAGTGCAGAATATTATATTTATAAAGTAGCAAAAAGTATATTAAGAATTACGCCAACACTGGAATAGAGAAAGGAGATTCTGCCGATAGGGATGACTGTAATTAGGGGTACAGAGAACAGACAAGAGGGGGGCTGCAATTTACTGAAGGAAGCTGGCACAGGAACCAAGTTATTGGAAACAAATAACTAAAGAAGAAAAAGTAACAGAATGGGAAATGGCTAAGAAGAAAACTGAACTACAGTCTAGTGATTACCTTCACTATCAGCGATTTATATCAGAATATAGACAAACAGAAAAGGATAGGGAATCCTAAATGAAAGACCTGCATAGGGAATCCTAAATGAAAGACCTGCAGTTGTTGAGATTTTAATTGTATCTAGAACAACAAATGCTGTTAAAAAGGTATAATTAATAGGGCATATAAAATAGTGCACAATTACAATAGGAATCAATCAGAAGAGGTCGGAAAAGATTGGGAAAAGAGATTAGACATGCAATTCACAAAAAAACAAAGAGAGGACGTGTGTATGGCTCTCAAATATGCAACAAAGTCTAGAAACATTTTTGTTTGCATAGATAACTTTATACCTCAAGCAATCTCCATATAATTTTTCCTCATGTAGATGGCAAATGTTGGAGGTGTGGTGGGGGAAGAGGTAACTGGGAACATATGTTATGGGAATGTAATGAGCTGCAAACTTTAAAAATCCCTACAGAGTATTCTGTCAGGAGTACTGGTTGAGCAAATGAGTGTAACTAAGGAAATTATTTTTTGAGCTGGAATTCAGGATCTGAATTGGCTAGGCACACTTAAGGCTTTGTTAAATTTAATTCTGGTGTCTCTCAAAAAAGTAATTACTAGAAAAACAGAAATAAAATCAAAACCAACTATACTTGAAGTAGTGAACATTGTAACAGAGATAAAAGAACAGAAAGTTGGGTCTTTAAAAAGGAGTAGGAATAAATTACATACAAAAAATGGAAACTGTGGGAACAATACATGCAGAAAAATCTTTAAGAGGAGAAATGAGGTTTAAGAGAAGGCAGGAACTGAATAATTTATGTAATGCTGCTTATACTATATATCAGATATATTGCTATATTTCCTATAATGTTTTTAAATGTGAACTTGTTATTCAGCTTGATTACTTTTATATAAATGTAAGATTGCTTGTCATAAGCGATAATTCAATAAAGGTGTTAAAAAAAAGAAAAGGCCTTTTCCCCACTTGCAAGTCTGAATCTAGGTCAGGCTGCTTTTAGGGGAGTAGTTTGGTTGGTGTACCTTTTTAAGGGATGCAGTAGTCTTGTACTAGAGTTTTAAAGATAAGAGCACTTAAGAAGAAAGTTGTGTTGCTAGTAGCAAGAAGCTGATGGGTCTTTTCATAAACGTAGCAATGGTGACAACTTCTATCTGTGAGTACTGCAAATCTGAGTATTTTATTTTCAGCTAACTGGATTTTGTGGTTATCAGCAGAGTGGAGAGTGATAAATGGATGGTCATATTCTATTTTGGGAAGCAAGACATGTTTAGCTATCATCCTATTCCTCATCCTGGTGTTCCAGTCCCTTGTGTGTCTTTGCCCTCCTCTGTTGTTGTCTAGTCCTTCCCATCATTATTGTCTTTCCTTTGTTTGTTTTCTGTCTACAACTCCACTGTCATCCTCTTTCCTCGGTGAATCAGCGGATCCCCTGTCAGTTTTGCCTTTGTTACATGTTTTGTATTTGCCCATGCTACCTACCCACAAACTTCCTTTAAATCCTTCCCCATCTTACCTTCTTTGAAAAATGAAAATGGCCATCTAAAAAAATATTACTTTACCTTTCCATCACCCATTCCTATTCATTCCTTACATGTTTCTCTTGTGCTTCCCTCTGCTTGCTTTCTCCTTTTTCCTACTTTCTTGTACTCCCATTTACACCCCCTTTACCTTGTCAGAAATAAATTTAAACTGAGCAATGAGTCTTTTAAGGCAGATATCTGCTGTTCTCTTCTTCCTGCTTTTAAGTATGTGTGAATGAGCTGATTCACGTACATGCTCTATAGCTGGCATTTGTTCTGGCTGTATTATGCAATCACTACTGCATCAATCTATCCCTCTCCACAGGTAAATTAGCTGCTGTTTGGACTCTGAATTTTGACACTGTTAGTTCATTATAAACTTGTATCTGCAATGTGCCCTGAAGGTAAAGCCAGCTCAACACCACTGCTGTGAGCATGTTTTTGAATCCCGGGATCTGTCTTTCACCTCAGTACTTACCTTAAATGTGTACTACTCAAACTATACTGAGTTCTAAACTTCTGAGTGAGTTTTTTAGTTAATTATTTTTGTCATTACCAACCCAACAATGTTCTCTGTAATGAGCAACACCATGGGAATATACTTTTCTGCTAGACTGCATAATTATTAAGTCATTAGTGGCATGTCCGTATAATACTAGTTGGTATCACACTAGCTTCATCACTTCCAGGTATAACAATGTTCCATATGATGCACCTTTCCCCTTAATACATATCTGACACACATACAGTGGATATAAAAAGTGTACACACCCCTACTAAAATGCCAAGTTTTTGTGATATAAAAAAATTAGACCACAATAAATAATTTCTAAACTTTTCCCACCTTTAATGTGACCTATAATTTGTACAATTCAATTGAAAAACAAACAAATCTGTTAGGGAAAAAATATAAAAAACGTACAATAAGCTGGTTGCATGTGTGCACACCCTTAAACTAATACTTTGTTGAAGCACCTTTTGCTTTAATTACAGCATCCAGTCTTCTTGGGTACACACCTGCCATCAATTAAAGATACTCTGATTAACCCCAAATAAAGTTCAGTTGTCCTAGTAGGATTTTCCTGACATTTACTCATTTGCTTGCTACAGCAAAAGCCATGGTTTGCAGACAGCTTACAAAGCATCAAAGGGATCTACTTGTTGTTGAGAAGGGTACAAAAAAATTTCCATAGCATTGGATATACCATGGAACACAGTGAAGACAGTATTCAAAAATTAGAGAAATATGGGACAACAGTGATGTTGCAAAGAACTTGATGTCCCTCCAAAATTGATGAAAAGACAAGATGAAAACTGGTCCGAGAGGCTGCCAAGAGACCTACAGCAACAATGAAAGAGCTGCAAATATTTTGGGCAAGTACTGGTTGTGTACTACATGTGACAACAATCTCCCGTATTCTCCATATGTCTGGCCTATGGGGTAGGGTTGGAAGATGGAAGCTTTTTCTTACACAGAAAAACATCCAGGCCTGGCTAAAATTTGCAAAACAATACATCAAGTCTCCCAAAAGCATGTTGGAAAATGTGTTATGGTCTGATGAGACCAAGGCTGAACTTTTTGGCCACAATTCCAAAAGGTACATTTGGTGTAAAAACAACACTTTGCATCACCAAAAGGACACCATTCCCAGGGTGAAGCATGGTTTTGGCTGTATCATGCTTTGGGGTTGCTTTTCTTCAGCTGGAACTGTGGCTTTAGTTCAAGGTGGAGGGAATTATGAACAGTTCCAAATATCAGTCACTTTTGGAGCAAAACCTTCAGGCGTCTGCTAGAAAGCTGAAAATAAAGAGGAATTTCACCTTTCAACACGACAATGACCCCAAGCATACATCCAAATCAACAAAAGAATGACTTCATCAGAAGAAAATTAAAGTTTTAGAATGGTCCCGCCAGAGCCTAGACCTTAATCCAATAGAAAATCTGTGGGGTGACCTGAAGAGGGCTGCACAAAAGAGATGCCCTCGCAATCTGACAGATTTGGAGCACTTTTGCAAAGAAGAGTGGGCAAATATTGCCAAGTCATGATGTGCCATGCGGATAGACTCCTACCAAAGAAGATTGAATGATGTAATTAAATCAAAAGGTGCTTCAACAAAGTATTATTTTAAGGGTGTGACACTTATACAACCAGCTTATTGTATGTTTTTAATTTTTTATATTGTTTCCCCTAACAGATTTGTTTGTTTTCAACTGAATTGTACAGGTTATACGTCACATTAAAGGTGGGAAAAGTTTTGAAATGATTTATTGTGGTCTAATTCTTTATGCAAACCAAAAATTAAGAGACCAGCATACAGTGGCACCAGATAAATCCTTTATTATAGAAGTGCCCTAAGCAAAAAAACAGGAACAGACCGGTTTTGGCTTCACAGTTACATAGCCTTCATCAGTGTTAATGTCTGATAAATAAGAAATACTTTAAATACATAATTTAAAGGATATGTGACCAATTAAAGATGCTCATTAAGCCCTGGTTTAAAGAGACCTCACAGTTTAACAATCCATTTTTCTCCATACTGTTTAATAAATCATGCCATCCTAATTTATTGCTTCTGGGTCTCATTATTTTATCTATTATAGTAAAATTTAATGCAGCATTTTTGTGTGTCATTGTATGTTTTTAGAGGGCGTTGGTTTCTTTGTGGTGTTTAATGTCATTAAGATGTTCAGAAATTCTAAATTTAAGAGGTCTGGAAGTTTGCCCTATGTAGACTGCTGAACAATTGCAACTAGCTAAGTAAACCACCCAATCTGTAACACAATCAGCAAAAAATGAAATCTCATAGACTTGAGGGGTATTTTGACTGTTGAAGCTTTTGGTTTTAAAATCCTAGGACAGTGAACACAATGACCACAAGGGTGACAACCAATTAAGGTGTCACCTGACAAAGTCACTTGGGTATGTTTCTTATTATGGAGTTGACCATGTTTATAATGATTGAAAAAGGCAGCAAGATTTTTTACCTTTCTTGAAGGAAAAATGGCATCTGTCGCCCAAAATTTCACCAAGTCTCGTGTCAGATGTCAAAATATTCCAATGGTGTTGTACAGTATCCATTAGTACCTTGGTGTTGTGTCAGTATGTAGTAACTAATCTAAGGGGCCCCCCACCCCTATTACATTTGGCTTTATAAAGAAGAAGATTCTCATGCTCCATGTTATCTACATTGTGTTTCGTATGTAAAACATGGCCCATTTTATAACGTCTGTCCCTAAATCTAAGAACCAAATCATCCTTGAAGTGTTCATAAGTGTTTCCATCGGAACAAATGTGTTTCATCCTCATAAATTGAGATTTGGGGATGTTCCTACAGATGTGGGGTGGATGAAAACTGGTGGCATGGAGAAGTGAATTATTTTTGGGGAATTTCCGATGAACTTCAGTGGTCAACATGTGGTCAGATGCTCTAGAGACCAACACATCCAGAAAAATGATTTTGTTTTTATCATAGTTGACCGTAAATTCAATCCCCATTTGTTTTCATTTAAATATACAATGAATTTGAAAAGGTAATCCAGATTTGCTCTCCACACCAACCAGCAATCATCCAAATATCTCCTCCAGATGTCCATTTCATCTATATATAAGTTATGGGAGTTATCATACATGATCTGTTCCTCAATGCATGCCATAAATAAATCTGCATATATTGGGGCAAAAGATGCTCCCATAGCTGTACCCTTAATCTGTAAGAATCATTTGTCCCGATAGAAAAATATGTTCTTCGTGAGCACATGTTCAGTGAGACAAAGGAGCAATGTATTGAAACCTGGTTTATACATTTCTGTTTTATTTAACCAATAGTCTAAGGCTTCCAACCCTGCCCACTGTGGAATGTTGGTATATAGGGATGTGACGTCTAGTGTACACATCAACCAGTTCTAATTGTATCTCAGAAATAATCTGAAGAAATTCAGTAGTTTCTCTAATGCGTGCTCTGACACATTTAAGAAGTGGTTGCAGGTATTTGGTGAGAAAAAAGGACAGAGGTTCCGTAAGTGAGTTCCTGCCAGAGACAATTGGTCTACCTGGGGGATTGTGTAGATCTTTATGCATCTTCAGCAAAAAATATCTATATCGTGGACATGGATTAATGATGGTCAAATGTGATTTGGTGTTATTACTAATAATACCCTCCTCAACACCTAAGGAAAGGAAATCAACAATTTGTTGTTTAAAGAAGGGGGTAGGATCAATAGTGAGATGTGTATAATAGCATGCATCAGACAATTGTCTGTTGGCTTCTTTGTCATACTGATTCCAGTCTTGTACAACTATAGCCCCTCCCTTATCTGCCACTATGATAACTAACTCATGGTTATTGGCTAACTTAATGATGTTATCCATAGAAGTCTTAGGAATATTGTTCACCAAAGGTCTGTAGTTCTTGAATTGGAAATGAAGATCCATGATTATAGCGTTTTGAAATAGGAACACATTATGATTCATAGGGGCCATGAATGAAGACTTATGATATTTAAATTCATCAGTGATCTTTGAGGTTGTCTGGTCCTGAAAAAATAATTTAAGGTTTAAATTCCTGCAAAAAGATAATATATCGTTAACAAAACGTGGTCATTGTGTTCACTGTCCTAGGATTTTAAAAACCAAAAGCTTCAGCAGTCAAAATACCCCTCAAGTCTATGAGATTTCATTTTTTGCTAATTGTGTTACTGATTGGGTGGTTTACTTAGCTAGTTGCAATTGTTCAGCATTTTACAGAGGGCAAACTTCCAGACCTCTTAAATTTAGAATTTCTGAACATCTTAGGGACATTAAACACCACAAAGAAACCTACACCCTCTATAAACATACAATGACACACAAAAATGCTACATTCAATTTTACTATAATAGAAAAAATAATGAGACCCAGAAGCAATAAATTAGGATGGCATGATTTATTAAACAGTATGGAGAAGAAATGGATTGTTAAACTGGGAGATCTCTTTAAACCAGGGCTTAATGAACATATTTAATTGGTCATGTGTTTTAAATTATGTATTTAAAGTATTTCTTATTTATCAGACATTAACACTGATGAAGGCTATGTAACTGTGAAGCTGAAACTGGTCTGTTCCTGTTTTTTTGCTTAGGGCACTTCTATAATAAAGGATTTATCTGGTGCCACTGTATGCTGGTCTCCTATTTTTTGGTTTGCATTGACTTCTTTTGAGACCGTGCAGCTGCCATACTCGCAGAGGTTTTTTTCTGTTTCAGTCTCATTTTTTATATCACAAAAACATGGCATTTTAATAGGGGTGTGTACACTTTTTATATCCACTGTACATTCCTCATATTTTAGTCTAAGTTCATTATTCTTAGTTAGTAGCTTTTCTGTTGGGCACGGTATTTTCCTAAACTAGTAGTTTATATATTTTGATAGCCTTTAATGTTTACAATACAAGATGGGTTTATACATCTCATATTTTCACTGATTTTTCTTTTTTTCTTTCTGTTTTTTTTTTTTTTTTTTGTAGGACATTTTCTTCATGGCTGTCTGTTACAAGTCTAGTACAACTAAGTTCTTTCCATGTGGATCAACCTAGCTATCAAGGACAATAATTAAATTAATAAGCAAATTAATAACTAAATAAAAGATCATAGTCTTAAATACTAAAAGCACGCATACAGGATAATACTGAAAGCAATGATGCTTCCCTCTAGCAGGCTACAACATTTTCCTGAAATCACAGTAAAGGCTTCTGTAATTGCAGAGCAGATATTAATAAGAAATTACCTATAAACAGGTTATATCACAAGCTAGGATAATTGTTTTCTAAATTTAAATTAAAATAATGTTTTAAAAGTTTATAATTTGTTTAATGCTTAATCCCCTGGAATACGGTACCCAAAGCCCGGTTTTCAAGAATACATTAGAACTAAGGAAAAGTTAGTCAATACTGCCATCATCTGGACAAACACATAAATCTTAATGGGTTCAAGCACCTAGGCTGCAAGATATTTCTTTGTTTGGGGAAACGTGGCTAAAGTGACATTAAATTCCCTGTGTACAAAGAGAACAATGCGGTGCCATGCCCACAACGTCAATAACCAAATACATATGGGGAAAATGATGTCCATGGTCCCCAGGGAAACATGAGACAGCAGGCAGTGTGGCAGGCATTAGCATCAGGCTGGCCAGTGGGCATGTCGGTGGCAGAAAAAATGCAGAGCACGATGGGCAGTGCCTTTATAACTGGTGTGTGTGTGTGTGTGTGTGTGTGTGTGTGTGTGTGTGTGTGTGTGTGTGTGTGTGTGTGTGTAGACCACTACCCCTTTCACAGTATATAGGGAACATTTCCTAAAATTCATACTGAGGCATAACTGTTACTACAGTATCATGAAGAATTTCTTCCATGGTGTAGCACACTTCTACATGCTGTAGTTACATAAACATGTACTGTACACTGAGCACAACACTCATTATTTCTTCTGCCTCCATGCACTTGGTTATTAAAACTGTGGGCATGGTAGTGTGTACTTCTCTTTGCCCACAGTGAATTAGCAACAACCATATTTCTGTGCAGCTGAACGTCACTTCAGCAATGTGCCTCCAACCAAATACTTCAGAGGGAAATGTCTCACTGCCTAGGCATCTAAACCTGAATCTTAACACAATACTGACTGACTGACACAAATTATGACTTATGAAATAAAAAAAGTAGTAAACTCACTAGGCACAAGCATCTTCTCAGGGGCAAATCGGGAGTACTGCTTGGTTAAGAATCATACTAATTGACATACAGTAGGCAAATGGAGAATGACAGAATAAAAAACTGGACTCCTCTTGATGAAGTGTCAAAATTAAGTATTTCTGTCAGTGAAATACCATGCATTCTAACAGACTTTGTGGGAACATGGGTGAAATTCTTGGCTAGGCTTATAAGGGTCTCTGGGTCAATAGCCTAGTATCATCCTATGAACCTATACCCTAAGTACCCATGATGTGGTAAGGGACCTGGGATCACAGGTTGACTGCAACCTTAACTTTGACCATCATGTGTCTACCATTGTAAGGAAAGCTTTCCACATAGCTCACTTGATTAGTAAAGGCATCACCTCAAGAGCAAAAGAAGTTATAACACCCCTATGCTCTGCACTTATCCGGCCCATAATTGAGTATAAGGCCCTATTCTGTATGTAACGTACTAAGCACCTTCAGCAATAAGAGAGACCTCAGAGGTTTCTAACAAAGAAGATCAAGGGGCCTCCAGCATGTGCCTTACAGAGACCAACTAAAATCCATGTCACTATACTCCATATCATATAGACTTCTTAGGGGATACTTATGCCTGGCCTACAGAGCAACCCAAGACCCAAACCTAATGTACTTACTGCATATTCATAAATCAAAAGGGTCTAGGGCCACTTGATCCAGGGACAATATAGCCTGAGACTTAAATAGGACATGCTGGAGGGACAGATTTATGTCCTAGTGACTGCCATGTCTGTGGAACAGGCTACCAATTCATGTGAAATAGAGCACCTCTATGACGCTGTTCAAGAGGAACCTGGATGATTGGATGGGACACCATAAATTCTTACTGAGGATAGCGCCATCATGGACATGGGCAGTCATCACTAAATGCACTCTTTGGTACTATTGACTAGTACCTCTATGGTATTATATTGGGTGGAAACAGCTAGGCTTAAAATGACCTCCGGGTTGATAGTCTAGTAATCTCCTATGATCCTAGAAAAGACCCTGTACAGCAATGACACAAAATAATTATGGTTATTGAAAATTGCATCTTTTTGAATCATTCTCAAAGAAATCTTATATCTGTATATTGAAAGAAACTGTCTAATCAGTGAAGCAGCTGAGACATTAAACAGAGGCCCCATCTGCTTGTGGTTATAGTTCAGGTAGATGTTAAAAAAAAAAACACTGAACTTATCAAAAATTGTTGGGGAAGTTCCTCAGTACCCTGGCCACATTTCCACTGTTCAGTATGACTACAGTACAGTTGTGTAAGTAAACTTAACATACCAGTAAAGGTTTGAATGATCACTGTTGCAGTAGCCAAAGCTTTATGGGTTATATCCTGCATAGATTATGGCAGCATGCCAGCTTCCAAAGCTTCAGGGCACCTTCCATACACCCACATCGTTAATTAGCTTGAGATGAGCTGACCAAAAAAAAAACAGGTTTAGGTGCCAAGCCCTTCACAGCTTTTATGCCATCTGAGAGAGGGAGGTTGTACCCTGAAAGGATATTGATAGGAACAACAAAAAACAAATAACTACACCCTGGCATAAAAAATATACCAAAAAACTAGGAGGTGGAGGGAGGGAGCAGCAGTGATAATTCGAAAATCTCCTGTTATGGTATGTTTGCTTACACAACTGTACTATGTTCATCATATTGATCACTGCTGCAGTAGCTTAAACTATATGGGTAGATTACCATATCTTAGAACAACTGAGAGGTGGAAGGGGAAGTGTCCATGAGCCCCTGGAGAACTGTCCAAGCAAAACCTGACCTAGATCTGGAAAAATAATCTAGCTTTTAGTGCTTTGTAAAAGTTTGTAGAAAGGACCAGGTTGCTGATTCTAAAATAGTACTAAAGTCCATTTCATCCCTTTCCAAAATGCCAGTGATGAAGCCAAGGCCCTAGCAAAATGTGTCTTGATCATTCCTGTAACAGTTTTGTTGTAGTGAGAATAACAAATGTAAGAGCCTGAGAGAAAACCACATGGAAATTGCCTGTTTTGACACAGGTTGTTACTTTTTTTATACCTTCACAAGAAATGAACACTTGATTGGGAGTTTTTTTTGTTTTGTCAAGATAGCACCTTAGTTGTCCATAGCCATCCAAGATAAGAAGTATCCTTTCTCATTCATTTTTTGGATTCAGAGAAGAACACAGGGAGATGAATAGTTTAGCTTAAAGAAAACTGAGATACCACTTTAGGGATAAAAAGAAGGATTAGTTCTCAAAGAAACCTTGTCTGTGGAAATGAGATAAGGCTGACCCACCATAAGAGTTTGTAACTCAGATACTCTTTTTGCAGAGGTCAGAGCAGTCAGTAAAATTGTCAAGTCAGCCAGATGAGCTGGTTCAAATAAGTTCATAGTTGAATACTAGGCTAAATGCCCTGAAGGGCCATTTTAAGTCTAGCCAATAACCCAAGGTCAGAATCAGACTTTGTACTGTGTTTCTATGAGGTGAAGACCTTAACCATTATGCCAAACCCACCCCTCTAAAGATGAGAATCAAACCCTTTACCTTTTGTTTATGAGGTAATCACCTTAACCATTATGCCAACCCCCAAATGGAGCAAGTCTTAGTTTCTCTAACACAAAATTAAGATCTCAAGGAGAAGACAGCAATTTTCTTGGAGGTCTGTTATGTAATATCCCTTTCAAAAACATTTTAAGATTAGAATGACTTAAAAGAGGGGGATCCATGACCAGTCATGCTAAAACGGCCAACAAATGAAAGTTGATAGAACAGGAGTAAGACAGGCTATAGGAAAGAAACTCAAATACATACTGTAAAACCAGAGAAGCACTGGCATTGAATGGGTGCTGGTTATGCTGTAGGCACCAGCTAGTAAACCTTTCCATTTACTTATATACAATTTTATAATAACAGGGTTTCTTGCCTCCATTAGTACCTGCTACACATCCTCAGTTAACAGGTACCTAAAAGCATTAAGACACTATTGTCCAGTCAGTCAGTTGTAATTGTTTGGGGTTGGGATGTATCAAACAACCCTGTTATTGTGTCAGTAAATCCAGTCTGTGAGGACGTTTGTGGTAATAGTTCCTGACCATTTCTAAATGAAGGGAGAACCACTGTTGCCTGGGCCAGACAGAGTCACCACAATGGTCTTGAGGGATTCCTTCTGAATCTTCAGAAGCACCTTGGATATCAATGTAAATGGTGGAAAGGCATATATAAGCATTCCTGTCCAAGAAAAAGAAAAGGCATTCATCTCCCAGACCTTCTTGCATGGAGTCTTGGAGCAGAATTTTGCCAAATGATTGTTCAGCGAGGAGGCAAAAAGGTCTACATGAGTAGCTCCCCACAGATGGATCAAATCATGGAAGACCCATTGATCTAGTTTCTATTTGTGAGTGTCTGCTCAGCTTGTCTGCCACATAATTTTGCTCTAACTGAATGTAGGGAGCCTGTAGAGTGAGACTATGCTGTAAAGCTATATCCCATATTAACATAGATAGTCTGCATAGGGGTAAAATCTGGTTCCCCCTTGCTTGTTTATGTACCATATCACTGTGGTACTGTGTGTAACAACTTGTAGTTGTCCTGGGGACCACAGGTGATTCAGAAAGTTGACTGCATTGATAAGGGCAAGCACGTCTTTTATATTTATGTGCTTGTGTCTGTCTGTGTTGTTCCAGACAACTTGCACTTTTATCACCCCTCTACACTGCTCCCCAGGCAAACTCTGAAGTATCTGTGGTGACTGACTGCTTTGGTGGGTACCTGTAAGGGATATCTAATGTCTCTACCAAGTGATTTGTTTTCTCACAAATCCTACAACTGGAATCTGAAAAGATAATTGCTATTGGTGCTGGAACCAAAGAGAGTTCATTCTATCTTTCTCACATAGAGGTGCTGGTACCAAAGAGCATTCAATGTATCTTTCTTGTGTGGACTCTTGCAAGAGTATCATGAGAATTATAAATGCCATGACATCCAGGATCCTCTGTGTTAGTCCCTTGCAATGACTAAAGTTTGAGTGGAAAATCCCTGGAAAAGATCTAAATATACATCTATTTTTTTCCTGTGAAAGAAAAGCTCTTTGTACTGAGGAATACAATCCTGCGTGATGGTGCCAAAAAAAGACTTTTGAATGTTCTCTTGAAATCCCAGCCTGCCCCCAAGTAAAGATTCCTGATACTTTGGACGACTGCAAAGATAAGCAAGTCATCTAAATCTGGAAAAATGTGGATAAACTGTAGCATGCAATGGGCTATACCCAAAGGTAGACACTTTGTAAACACTTCTGGGGCATAGCCCAAAGGTAAAGCAAATAACTGATAATGTGATCGAAATACATAAAACTGTAAGAAACATCTGAAGTCTGGATGAATAGCAATGCGATGATATGAAAGTTTTAAATCTAATGTTACCAAAAAAACTCAGTTGAGGAATAACGGGTAACAGGTTGTGACATGAAAACAAGTAATTAATTGATCAATTAGACTGACTATTAAATAATTAAACAGTAGCATTTGATTATAAAACATTTAAAACCATTTTAAAATAAAAACATTCTGTTAAAACATTCCTTGTTAAAACACATTAATTTCATTAAATTGTAGAATAATAATAACCATTAAAATATAGGTACCAGCAATGGGCTTAAAGCTAACACCATTGAGGAGAGAAGGATTTGAACTGTTGGTTGAAAAACAAATTACATTTGACAAATTGACACAAATATAGATGAGTTAATTAAGAGAAAATATAAAAAGATGGAACGTGTGATTGAAATAATAATGTAACAGGTTGTGACATGAAGGTATTCTGAACATGGGTACATCACAAATTGGTTTAGGAAAGAAAGGTCCAGAACTGGTTTCCAGGCACTTTCTTTCTTTGGCACCAAGAACATTCTTGAATACAAACCTTTTCTCAACTGCGATGGAAGAAACTGTTTCTATTACTCTATGAGAGAGCACATGCTGTAGGACAGGAGAGAACACAGGGGTTTGGTCTAGTGGATGTGGAAAAATTCCCCTGAAAGGGGCAAATTTCTTCCCACTGCCATTTGTAACCCTGTTGAATCAGTCTCAGAGCCCATTTGTCTGAAGCAATTTGTAGCCAAAGACAGAGATGGATATTCAAACTTTTTGGAAGAGATAAGGGACTTCCAGGGTAGGAAGGGGAACAATGTCCTTTATATAGCCAGTCTGGTTTATTTGACTGTCCTTTATTTTGGGGATGGGCGTGCTTTCTTTTTTTAGAAACTCCATGCCATTGCTTTTTAAATGTCTGATTACCAGCATTTTGCAGAGACGGTTTATTTTGTTTTTTGACAAAATTGGATAAGGGAGTGGAAAATCCTTGAAAAATCTGAGAGATTCCCTGAATCAGCTTACCCATCTCATCACATTTTTGATAACCTCTGCAGCAGAGGGTCCAAAAATGGAATCTCTATCCAAAGGAGAATTTAAAATTTCAATTTTTACATCTTCTGGGAGGTTTTGAGAGTACAGCTAGACAAACCTCCTTACCACAGTACCAATGGCAACAGCCCTGGAAGTAGTATCTACAGAATCATAAACAGTAGCAACCTGAGAAACTGAAGAATCTAAACCACATAAACTAGATATTTCCTCACATGAGGGGATGGCAGATAAAACATTCTTTATACTTTCCCAATTAGTCAGAATATACTTTAACATATGACAACTCAAAATTCTAAAAATTTAAGTTGAATAAGCATACAATTCCATCCAAAATTTATCAATTGTTTTAACATTCTTGTCAGAAGGGGAAGGATTACAATTAACAAAATGTTTGGTAGCATCTGGATTAACTAAAGCTATAGTTGCTGGGTTAGGTCTGGGTTGCGTATATAAACATTTGAAAGATTATGGAACTTTATACATTCTACCTGCTTTTATAGGTACATCACATTGACTATCAGGAAACTGCAGGCTGCGACAAATACTTCCTCCAGTGCTGACAGCACTCGGGGATGTGAGGTGGTTCTTGAAATTTCATTTGTAAAAGCTCATAGTATTTTCTGAGGGACTGAGAAACCCAAGTATTCTCCCACTGAAATCACTGCACATTCTGGAAACAGTCTCACAGAAACTGAATCCTTGACAGGGAAATTCAGATAGCATGCTGAATCAGAAATCTGAGGGGAAAAAACTGTATCTGTCCCATCACATTGCTCTCTAAATTCAGTTTCTTCAATTTCTGCAAGAAAAGAGGAATCTCTTCTTATCTTACCAGAAACCACCTGATAAGAAGTCCTAATAGCCAGCACAAGATCCTGAGAAACACTTAATAAAGTACTCCTGTCCAATGAAAGTGATGCAGAAGAATATACAAGTTTAGTTTTTGGTTACTTTTTGATGGGAAAGTTAGGGCAAACAGGTTTATTCATATAAGCAACAGTTTCCAAAGGGATGAGCACAACATTCTGGCTAAGCTGGGGCACCTTCCCTGTCCCTTCCCCCAAACCAACAAGAGTGGTTCTCTCTTGCCCACTGAGGGGACTCCAACAGCTGTACAGGATGTGGCTAACCCCCATTCCATACTGGCTGTATGGACAACACCAGAGGGATCTGGGGAAAAAGATAAGTGGTCTAAGGCACCAGCTTTTGGCAACAGCAAAGTCACCCACCTGCGGCAAATTGTTAGCCTACTGTGGTGGCAAAGGCTGTATAGTTAACTGTTTTTTTTTGCGTGTGTGGCTGGAATAAGGACTGTCTGTGGGAATGGTAGTTTATTTCAAGATCAAGCCAAAAATGGTGCTTCTTTCCCAGAGAAACTAAACAGCACAAGCTAGTAAAGTTTTAAAAGTAACTTTTCCCACTAAAAAATGTTGAAAAAAAAAACACTTTAGACACTTTAACAGCCCACCCAAAAAATAAGTTATGTCTTAACATAACATTCCATCTGAGTTATTTCATCTTCATTTATTCATAGGTTCATAGGTAGGTACTAGGCTATTGGCCCTAGGGCCTATATAAGCCTAGCCAAAGGTACCCTGGTTTTTGCCACCCAAGAAAATTAGTTTCCTGTGCCACTGTCGAGCAGAACCACAGAAGTGATCCCCGGGGTGAATTTCCTATCTCCCATCCAATCATCAAGATTTTTCTTGAAGAGTGCTAATGAGGAGCTTTGTTTGATATAGATAGGTGGTTTGTTCCAGAGTATGGGAAGTCTCTGGGACAGGAATCTATCCCTCCAGCATGTTCTGTTTATTGTGGTGATGAGGTTTAGGTCCCTAGAGCGTGTAGCTCATAGGGATTGGGATTTCTTTAAGTGGAGCATGTCTAAAAGCTCTGGGTTTGACATAGCTTTGTGTGTTAGGCAGAGATCGCCTCTGAGTAGGCAATATGCAACGGAGTAAAGCTGCAGTTTTTTGTCTGCATAGGACATCTCTTTGAGGCCGGTAATCCTCTTTGTGAGGTATTTCTGTGGCCTTTCCAGTTGTTGTAGATGTCTTGTGAGGTACATACCAAAAGGGGCATTGTACTCTATAATGGGTCTAATGAGTGACGAGTAGAGGGGAACAATGACCTCTTTTTTCCTGGATGATAAACCTTTTGTGATGAGGTGTGCCACATAGAAGGATTTCCTGACTACTGTGGCGATGTGATTATCAAAGGAGAGACTACTGTCCACCTGTGTCCCAAGGTCTCTTATCACAATTTCGGTGTTAAGTAGACTACCACCTTTGTGGTAGTTCATGGGTACTGAGTTTTTACCAAAAGGAATGACAATGCACTTTTTGGCATTGAGCTTGAGGCCATGGCTTTGACACCAGGCATCTGTCTCAGCAAGGCCTTTTTGTAGGATGTCCACATCTTTTGGAGTTTTGATTATGGCTCCTAGTTTGCAGTCATCTGCGAACTTCATTAGCCAAAGACCTTTTGTGTTGGCCTGTACTTCAGAGAAGTAGATACCAAACAGGAGAGGACCCGGGACTGAACCCTGTGTCCTCTTGTCACTGGGTGGTCTGAGTGGATTTGGAGTCTGCTACTTTCACAGTGTGGGTTCTGTCAGTGAGCCAGTTGGCAACCCATCTTATGACATAGAGATTTATACCTAGTTTAGTGAGTTTATCTATAATTCCAGAGTGGGGGATGGTGTCAAAAGCCTTGGCAAGATCTAGATAGACTGTGTAAACCACCTTACCCTCATCTACGACTTTGGTGACTGCTTCAAAGAAGTCTATCAGGTTTAGGAGACATGATCTGCCTTTTACAAACCCGAACTGGGTGGGGTCCGGAGTTTGGAGATTACCAATGTCATTGTTTATAAGTTCCATGATGATATGCTCCATAGCCTTGCAGACCAGGCTCGTTAGGCTAATGGGGCAGTAGTTTCCGGGGTCTGTGGTGGCTCCCCCTTTGTGGAGTGGGATAACTGTCGCTGTGCACCATTCAGTGGGCACATAGCCTGAGGTGAGGCTATGACTGAACATGGTACTTAGGTGGGGTGCCAGTTCGTTCTGTAGTTCATTTAGAGCACAGCCTGGGATGTCGTCAGGTCCCATGGATGCTGTGTTCTTGGCTTTGGATAGTGTGTTTTTTACCTGTGCAGCCGTGATTACAGGAACTTTGCATTCTTCTGGTATAGATATGGGCCCTTTAGGGGATGACAGAGGGGTAAAGTTAGCACTGAACCTATCTGCCAGGATGTTGGCAATACCCATTGGTTCTGTACATTTAGTGCCATTGTGCTGTAACTCAGAGCAGATCTGAGTGTTGTCATTGAGATTCTTGACATAGCTATAGAATGCTTTGTGGCTGTCTTTAGAGTCAGTAGCAATTTTGTTTTCATAACTAGCTTTGGAGGATTTTATGAGGGATCTCAGCTTCTTACTGAAGCTGACCAGGGAGTTTCCCCAATCATGGGATTTTACTCTTTTTTGCAACAATTTCTTTCTTCTGTTGTAGAGTTTGTTTATGGCAGGGGACCACCAGATTGGCTTCCTTTTTTTGGAGGATAGCATCTTGGTTCTGTTAGGGATTGCATGATCCATGCACTCATGTAAGTGCTTATAAAGTGCATTTGTGTAGGATTCAGCAGTCATACCTCTATTGTCCGTCAGCATGGGTGTCATGAAGTTTGCCACTTCTGTCTTAAGAAGCGTGAAGTTGGCTATGGAGAAATGTTTTACTGTGGTTTCCCTAATGGGGGGTGGGGGAGGGATGTGGATGTCTAGGGTGATTAGCTTATGGTCGGATCTGACCAACGAGGAATTGACCTCTGATGTGGAGCACCAGTTGCCCATGTTGGTAATAACCAGGTCTAGGATATTGCTGCCCCTGGTGGGGGTGTGGATAAGTTGATCCATTGCATTGGATTTTATGAATTCCAGAAAACGTTGAGCACAAGAGTTGGTAAAAGAGTAGTTTTCCTAATTAATGGTAGGGTAGTTGAAATCACCCATTATTAGGGTGTTAGGTTGATTTCCATTGTATTAAGAAATGAGGAGTGGGAATCCTGGGGCATGGTGGGGGATCTGTAGCAAGCTACAATTTGGATTGCGGTCTTTCCCAGAGTTAGTTGCACTTGGATAATCTTGGATGCATTATGCTGAGCAACTAGCCTGGAGGTGTGGATATCCTTAATGGATATGGACACGCCTCCGCCTTAAGTGTTTCGGTCCAGGTTAGGTGGCTGAAAGGTGTGGTATGAATTATAGCCTGGTAATGCTGGGGTACTCTCTGGAGCCTTGAACCACGCCTCTGTCACTGCACAGATGTCGATGTTCTCCATTATAAGGAGTGCCTCGAGAGAGTGCATTTTGAGGTTTAGACTTCTAGCATTGAGTAGCAATACCCTCAGATTCTTCTTGCCTGTACTTGTTAGGGTGGTGAATTTGTCATTTGAACCTTGCCTAAAAAAGGCACTATAGGGGTGGCTAGAGCCTTAGCCAGTATCCAGAATCCCAGGGGCGACAGGTGCAGGCCATCTCTGGCAAAGCATCGTGGCTTGTCGATCATGTCATCCTAGGCAGACAGATACTGGATCCCCTTAGAATGACACCAGAAGCTTAGCCATATGTTGAAGTCAGTCATTTTGTCCTTGTACTGTGGTATCATTCTGGGTGATGGCAGGATGCTACTCAGGGCTAGGGCCATACCTGCCTGGGCTACAAGATCGGACAGCTCCTCCATGTCCCTTTTCATGTAGTCCAAGGAGGTACATCTCAGGTCATTCACACCAACATGGACAATGACAGAGTCATATGTGTACTTGCTGTGGAGTGACCTGAGTGCATGCGTTATGTGGCGGATCCTGGCACCCGACAGGCAGCTGACAGTAACTTTCTCCTTGTTTAGCCTGGTGAGTGGAACATCAGTGTGCCTGACTATAGAGTCACCTATGACTAGAGTGTTGGGTACATTGTTATGCATTATGGGCTGTGGTTGAGTGGCACACTGAGTTTGTGGGCTATGTGTCATTTGGGTTGTGTTGGGGGGTGGAGGTTGCTTGTGTTTCTGCTTTGGAGGTCCCTGTTGCTTGGGCAAGTTTTTACTGAGAGCCTCCGCGAATGTAGGTGTGTGTTTTGTGTTTCTATGTGTGTGTTTTGGCGGTGTAGGTTTTGAGGGACTATGTGCTGAGTCTGGTGTGGTGCAAGTGTTTACCTTCTCCTCTTGACTGTCTAGTCCAGTCTTGGGTGAAGAGAGTTTTGCTTCCAGTTTGGCTATATAAGTGCATCTCTCACAGGTTGTAGTGTTGGGTGGTAGGAGGAGAGGGTTGTCTGTGTACATGAGGCAATTACTGCATGGCCCCAAGATGCCCAGATTCATCAGGTAGACAGGAGAAAACACCGAGGGCTGACCCTTAGACATGCCTGGATAGGTGCTTATTTGTTAAGTACTAGAAACTGTTTTCCTCTAGACAGTGAGGAAAGTTGAGTGCTGTAGTAATTTGTAGCTTATTTAGTGCTTACAATAAGTTCTGAACAAGTGCTGAAACAAAAAGCTGGCTAGTTCTAAGAAACAAAATTAAGCTAGAAGGCTTCCCTCCAACACAGAAAGGCTTGGGGGCCTAGAAGTCTACAAATAGTCCTGGACACAGCAAATCTATACCCAGGCTAGACTACCCACAGGAAAAGCAGGAAACAAGCTTAGAAAAAGGTTTTTTTTTTTTTTTTTAGTGGAAAGAGAGAAAGGAGTAGCAGAAACTAAGCTGACTGGCCTTCTCAAATGTTCTCCCTGTACTGGGTAGAATCAGGTAATGACACTAGACTGGGAGGAGGGTCCCAGATCAAATTTACACTAGGGGCGGGCAACTGCAAAGCCACCAACTATAAAAACACTATACCAACAGGGAGGGAGGGTGGCAAACAAACTGCAGAAATGTTTCTCACAGCTGAAAAGCAGCAGTGAGCCTTTAAATGAAAGTTTTAAACAGCTAAAGGAGCCTCTAGAAAAAATAGTTTAACTGCAACAAGTTATCAGAAATAAACAACCCAACAGATGTTTAATAAAAGTGGACAATTTCCAGTTAATACCTCACACACAGTGAAACTAGCTAGAAAAATACACAGTACACAAAGTGCTATAAATAACAAAGAAATAAAGAACAAAATAAGCAAAAATTAATGTTATATATTATAGTTCCGAGTTTGCTCAGTGTCCTTCCTTCCTTCAATTAGAGTAAACACCACGCCTCGCCAGTATGGTATGCCCGGCCAAACCAATACAGAAGAAAACACAAGAGGCAAGCATGTGCAGCTGTAAATAATTTATTATATAATAACTAGACTTGAGGCATGAAATGCCATTAAACAAATATAATCTTATTCAAACCGGTTTCAGCTTGACAGCCTTCCTCAGTGAAAAAGCATTTTACATCCATACAACACTCATGAATATTTATACATACCAGCAACCAATAGAAGAATGGTACGATCCAGCCCTAAGGCTGGTGTTTCTATTAGTGTATAATACATATATACAAAAGGTTTCGTCATCAAGATGAGATACTTATAATATCACTTATACATGAAACATAAAACAAACAAACGGTATAAGTATATATATATATATATATATATATATATATATATATATATATATATATATATATATATATATAATATACATATAGTAAAAAATAAATAAGTGAATAAAGAACCTGTGAATATTGTGTTGTAGTGGGGATATATAACACATCATGAGGTCCTCAGTACCATAGGTATAGGTATATTATAGGATTGTTGAATAGTAATTCACAAAAACAGAAATGCATGGCTAAAGGTAGATCCAAAGAATAAACTAATATGATTAATAAAAATCACATATCTGCTATATAAATAGAAGTTATGTTCTTACCATAACGTTCCATGTTAGTTGTCTTCTTCTCGCCTTCTTCTTGCTGGATGGGTTCGGGAGACGGAGCCCACTCTAAAGCTCGAGAGTTGGTTCCACCGCCCGAGGCTCCCTTATATCCCACAATGCTAGGCGAGCGTTACCTCAGATCTCGTTTGTAAGCTAACCCAGCTTATATCAATAACAGTATAACTGTAAAAGGAATCCACCTCTAACAGCAGGAAGAAAAAGGGTGACCTACATCCTGAAAAGGAAAATATGCACAATAGCATATGACTAAGAAAGAGGTGGTAGAAAGAGAGGTCACGATCACAACTCCTCTAGGTCTGTCCAGGCCAGGGGAAGGAGAAGAAGACAACTAACATGGAACGTTATGGTAAGAACATAACTTCTATATGTTAAGTTGTCTATCTCGCCTTCATTCTTGCTGGATGGGACCGCTCCGCGCCTAGCACCTTGTCCCGGTGGCCTAACGGAACAGACTCCTGAGAACAGTGGAACCAAAATTAGCTCTATGCCTAGAAGCTAAATCCAACTTATAATGGGAAATAAAAGTGTGAGGAGTAGCCCAAGTAGCCGCTGCACAAATGGTGTCAATAGGCAGTCTGTCTTGGAAGGCTAAAGAAGTAGCCAAAGCTCTGGTGGAATGGGCTTTAGGTTTATTAGGCAGTTTTGGTGTCTAATCTCATAAACAAGGGTAATCAGAGATGTTAGCCATCTGGATAATGATACCTTTGAAACTGGAAGTCCTTTTCTGCTTTCCTCGGCTGAGACAAACAGCTGATCAGATTTTCTGAATTGTTTCGTCCTGTCCAAGTAGTACCTTAATTGACGATGAACATCCAGGCAGTGTAATTTTGCTCAGATCTATTTGAATACTCTGGAAAAAGACAGGGAGGTCAATGCTTTGGTTTAGATTTGATGCTGAAACCACCTTAGGCAAAAAGGACGGGTTAGTTCAGAAGGAAACTCTGTCCTTATGGAACAAAGATAAGGAGAACGACAACTGAGAGCTTGAAGTTCTGAAATTCTTCTAGCTGATGTGATAGCCACCAGAAAGAGAGTTTTCCATGATAATAATTTCAAGGAACATGAAGCTGCAGGTTCGAAGGGGAAAGAATCAAGGAAGCAAGAACTAAATTTAGGTCCCAAGGAGAAGGAGGATTTCTTATAGGAGGTCTGAGAAGAAAAACTCCTTTCAAAAAGGCTTTGCAAAGTTTGTGGGACATTAGGGCAGATTCAGAAATGCCCACATGAAAATTAGAAATAGCTGCCAATTGAACCTTAAGAGTAGATGGAGATGAACCTGCATGGAAGAGTTCAGCCAGAAAATCAAGGACTAGTTGGATGGAAGCGGTGAAAGGATCTATGTCCTTTCCTTGTGCCCAATATGAGAAGCGTTTCCACTTACTCAAATAAATCTTTCGAGTGGAAGATTTATGGGAAGCTATCAATATATCTCTAACCGAGTGAGATAATTGAGGAAGCCTGGCTACGGTCGGAACTGGAGGAACCAAGCAGTGAGGTTCAGAGAGGGAGGGCGATGAAACTGACCCGACTGGTGGATCAAAAGATCTGGAACTAGGTCCAGATGCCACGGTCGCTCAAGAGAAACGATGTAGAAAGGGGAACCATACTTGTCGAGGCCAGTAAGGAGCAATGAGGATCAATGAGGCCTTCTGAGCGATAGCTTTCTGTATTACTTGAGAGATCAGGGGGAAAGGAGGAAATGCATACAGAAGTCCCGGGCCAAACTTGGACTAGAGCGTCTCTGCTGGGTTGGCCTGGTAAAGGGAATAGAGTGAAGTATTCTCTGCACTTGCTGTTTTGGGGAGTAGCAAAAAGATCGCAGCAAGGCTGACCCCACTTGAGAAAAATCTCTCTCACTACAGAGTCTTTCAGAGACCACTCGTGAGGCATGAGTATAGCTCTGCTCAATTTGTCCAAGAATGTAATTGGACTTCCGGGATGTTGCTATCAGAAAACGCTGAGAAGAAATCGCCCATTGCCACAGTCTGAGTGCTTCTCGACAGGGGTATGATCTGGTTCCGCCTTGTTTGTTGATGTACCACACTACAGACATATTGTCTGTCTGGATTGCAATCGCTCCCAAGGGAAGAGAGTCTTGAAGGGCTTACAAAAACACTGCTCTCATCTCCAGAACATTTATGTGCAAGTGGCATTCGTTTGGTTGCCATGTGCCCTGGACTGTCCAGCCCTGATAATGCCCCCACCCGATCAGGGAGGCATCCGTTGTCAGTGTAGCAACCGGAGGAGGTGGAACAAATGGTCTTCCGACAGGAGCTGGGGAAGACATCCACCACAGGAGATGCTTTTGCACGCTTGTGATCATAATGGTGTGAGACATTGGGAGTTCCTGGTATGACCATTGAGAAAAAGCATCCACTGAAGGATCCGCATGTGGTATCTGGCCAATGGAGGAGAGGTATGGCGCTGCCATGATTCCCAACACCTTTAGAACTAACCTGGCTTTGGCTCTGTTGTTGTTGAGAAGAAGTGACACCAATTTGTGAATGTCTGATATCCTTTGGTTCGTAGCTGCAGACATGTTTATAGTATCTAAATTTGCCTATGTAGGTAATAATGCGACAAAACAGACTTTTCGCATTTATTGAAATACCCAGTTTTGACAAACGCTAAAAGTATAATCTCTGGCCATCAGAAGGAGATGCTTGGTGGGAGCTGTGAGAAGCCAGTCGTCCAAATATGGAAACACCTGGAATCCTTGTGCGTCTCAGGTGAAGCTACCACTGCCATGCATTTGGTAAACACCGGGGCAGTGGTGAGACCAAAGGGCAGGGCCCTGAATTGAAAATGACTGGTTCCCAGCCTGAAGCGGAGGAATCTTCTGGAGCGCCTGTTCATTTGTATGTGATAGCACGATCCTGAAGGTCTATAGAGCACATCCAGTTTCCTTTTCCCAATAGGGGAAGAATGGATTGCAGCGTGACCATCCGAAATCTTGTTTTCTTGACTGATCTGTTCAAGATACTGTGATCCAAAATTGGTCTCCAGTCCCTGTTTTCTTTGGAACCAAAAGAACCTTGAGTAGATTCCGGATCCTTGTTGGTCTGCTGACACGGCTGAATTGCTCTTTTGCAAGCAGTTTTGAAATTTCCAAAGCTGCTATATCCCTTTGAGCGGGTGGAACATCTGGAAGGGATCTTTTGACTGATTTGGAAACGAAGAAAGGGGATAGAATAGCCTTGAAATGATGGACTGTACCCATTTGTCTTGAGTCAGGGATAGCCAGGCTTCTGGGTACAGTGACAATCTTCCCCGACTGCCTCCGAAGATGGGCAGCCGGGCAACACCTCAGGGATGCTGAAAGGGCTTGTCAGGAAAGGCTTCGATTGCCCTGGTTCTACGGACCCCCCCTCATTGTTATTCCCACCTCTGCCTCTGGTAGGAAAAACGACTCTGTGCGCCAGGCTAAGTCCCTTGAGCTTGTTTACGGAACCACATCTTCCCACCCTTCTGGCCTTTGGGGTAAGGCCTAGATGGAGTCGAAAACGGACTCCGGCAGAAAGGGTCTTGCCATCAGTCTCGCACCTAGTCAGGGTTTCTTTCACTTGAGGACCAAAGAGATGATCCATCAAAAGGAGTTCGTGAAAGACGTCTTGAAAGGTTCGCCAAAGTTGCATAGCCGCATCCAGGCGTGCCTACGTAAGGCTACCCCTGTCCCTGTGGCTCTGCTCGCTCCATCGGCCGCATAAGAGAGGAGGCGCATGGAGGAGTTGGTGGAAATGGAATTAGGATAGCCAGGTTCATTTTCTCTTGAAACCCGCAGCTGTCAACATTTCACTCGCTTCCTTGACCAAGTCCCTTTGAAGACGAAAGTGAAATGGCACAGGTAATTCAGCCGCATGGTAAATGTCGCTGAGGAGAACATCCGCCTCTGCATCTTCCGTACCTATCCATGGACCTAGGTTCCTTGTTAGGTGGTTGGACAGGCACTGAAGGATCAGCCAGTTCCTTCTTTGTGGCAGCAGCTACCACCATAGCATCCACAGAAACTCCTTTTGATAAAAATTGCTTGTCTGATGGAGCTGTGATGAATTTGGAGGGTCTCCTGGGAGTGGGGTCCACTGAATCAGGAGCCGCCCATGCCTTCTTAGCTACCACCTGCATGAGGGGTCCGAGGGGGACACCCAGGAGGTGGAAGTACGAGAGCCAAACGCCTCAAGATACACAGATTCGTCCTCAAGGGTTGAGGGCTGGCCAATTCCCCTCTGTTTAAGGATCTCCAGAATGTCTGCAAATGAGACATCTTCAGAAGGGGAAGGGGGGGAACCCTCGGAATCATCCAGATCTGTGTCACGTGATAGACTCAGGTGAGTCAATGTGCTTCCTCTGCACTTCCTCTTCCGAGGGGCTCTTCTGCCAAATCAGGAGAGACCTTGGAAGAGGATGAAATCCCAAAAGGCTCTGAGGGGAGGAGCTCTGTCCCCAAAGGCTCCTGAGGGAGGAGCTGGTCTGCTCCGGGATGAGGGAGTGAGTCGACTTACCCTGAGGCAGCATAGAGGGAGGGCTGACGGCCGACTGTGGAGTAGAGCCAGGCTCTAACACACTCCCGCGACCCCTGAATGCCCCTGTCAGGCAGAGCCAGACAGTGATGGCTCCGAGGCCGATGTCGCCGAACTCTCTAGCAGCGCCGGGGCACCGAGGAGAGGGGGGGAGGACAGGTCGATACCACTCACCCCCGAACCGGACCGAGGGCAACCCCGAGCCGAGATTCCTCAAAAGAAATCAGAGCCGACGACGGCGAAGAAGACAATTGTCTCGGCTCGAGTGACCACAGTCTCGGCCGGGGCCGACGACTCTCCAAACTCAAAGAGTCAAGGAGGAAAGAGTTGATGGACCGGGCAGGCACCGACTGATGTCGGGGCTCTGAAGCGCATGCTAGTGCCTCTCGTCTTAAGCAGTCGAAGTCACACCACCACCCTCTCATGATCAGAAAGCCTCAATGACCTAGAGAAATGATAACCTTGGCCCTCACAGACAGCAGGGGAGATCCTGGAGCCGAATGAACGAGCCAAGAGAAGGTGACCTAGACCTCTTTCTGGTTGTCGGTTCCGGCGACCTTGTCGGAGCCGACATCGTACTCGACCCTCTCGGCCCTCGGAGCGGAGGGAAGCAGGAAGAAACTGACTGTCCCTGCTGGCTCTTACCCAGCTCGAGCGAAAAAGGTAAAAGGTTGAACAACCTGTGCTCGCTCCAAAGCCGGGGTCAAGACCTCGATGGCTTATGGAGGGCTTCCTGTGAAACGCCTTCTGAATTCTGCTGGCCTTAACAACTCTGAAAATCAGCTTGTTTTTCTCTCCTGCAGGACCCTGGGGCTGAAGCCATGGCACACAGCACAGGAATCCTGCAGGTGCAAAAAAACTAAACCAATGGCACAAAGTGTGTGGTCTGTCAGAGACATTTTCTGACAGCACATCACACACTTGAAATCCAGAGACCTTGCTTTTACACATTTCAGTAACTGACAGGTGTACACTAACACACACCCAAACACACAGTTATACCCTGTCAGACTCTGTCAGAAAAATTATTTATACTAAAATAATTACAAATTTAGTAAAATAATTAAGCACAAAAGAGTTAAAGTAAAACTACACAAACACACCCTAGGAAGGGAAGGCTAAAGGCCAAGGAAGAACCAACGGTTCTTTAACAAGAAAACGGTAAAAAAATTAGGGGGGATAAAGATATATATCCTACACTAATTTAGGAAGAATTAAAGTTAAAAGGAAAAAAAAGAGTAACTTTTGAATAAAAAGCTAACACTCACCAGGAACCGGTAGAGCAACCAACCCTCAAGCTGCAGCAGCAACAAGATCTGAGAGGTAACGCCGTTGTTAGGTATGTGGGATATGAGCCGTGGAGCCGGAACCAAACCAACTCGAGGAGCAGAATGCAGAAATCGGGCCGTCGGGTTCAACCCATCCAGCAAGAATGAAGGCGAGATAGACAACTTAACATCTCTCCTTACTCTAGAAATAGGTATATTATATGGTTATTAAGTAGTAATTCACAACAACAGGAATGTATGGCTTAAAGTAGATCCAGAGAATAAACTGATATGGTTTGTAAAAGTCACATATCTGTTTTATATAACTCTGGCTCCTATGATGTGGCATATATCAGTTACATAATATATGTACAAGAACTATTCCATTTGTTGAACACACAATTGTTCCAATATTTTTTAGTTATGTTCCCATTTGATAATAAACACGTCAACTGGCAATGATATGTTCTAGATTATAAAGTTAACTAATGTATAACCGGACCATATAGCCTATAAATTTATGAAAATGTATGGCATAAGCTATTAATATCTTAGGATATATGATTCTTAAATCAATATAATCCCAGTTCTTCAGGCTAATTCTGGTATTAACAATCATTCCAAATTATAAATGGTCATTAAGGTCAGGGGGAAAGAGAGCTCCAAGGTGAATAATCCAATATTTCTCTTTGTGGTCCAAAATACTGTGCCTCCCCTGTTGATTACTCCTGTCTCCAGTGATTTTATCTATAATCATAAACATAAATTTGGCATTATGATGATTAGCAGTGTGTCAATACAGAGCATTGGTCTCTTTCTTGTTTCTGATATTACTTTTATGTTCCTCCATCCTAACTCGCAGTGAGCGTGATGTTTGCCCAACATAAAATGCTGAGCATTGACATGTTGCCAGGTATATGACCCAACTGCTACTGCAATTACCAAAAACTCTAAGATCATAGACTCTGCTCGTATTAGCACTCGTAAATTGTTTTAATTTACTTACTTGATTACAAGATGTACAGTGGCCACATGGAAAGGTGCCCAACAGTTGGTCTCCAGAGATAGTCATCTGTTTGTAGATGGCTCCCCCACTTTCTTTGTGTTTATAATGTGAAAATAGTGCTCCTAAGGTTTTGCCCCGTCTATAAGAAAACTGGCATTTTGGGCCCAAGACATCTCTGAGATGATCATTGGCTAATAGTATGTTCCAATTTGCATCAAGGGTGCTTCTAATAACATTATGGTTTCTACCATACATAGTAACAAACCTTAATGAAGATTCTTGTTTTGTCGATTGGTGTGTCTTGTATTCCAGTAGTGTGTTCCTGTCCTGCTTGTCTGACCATATGCTGGCTGACATAATGTCAAAATGGTGGTATCCCCTGTCCAAAAATCTGTTTTGGAGATCCACTTTGGCTTCATCAAAATCCCTCTTGGAGGAACTAATGTGTATGATCCTGAGAAATTGGGATTTTGGTATGTTGCGGATAGTGTGGCGCGGATGCATACTAGATGCATGGAGTAAAGTGTTGTATTGTGGATATTTCCTATGAATTTTAGTACTCAATGTATGATCATTATTCCTGTAGACTGTTACATCCAAAAAGTCGATGGTTTTGGAGTTGTATGTTATAGTGAATTGTATGTCCCAAATGTTACTATTGAGATATTCCACAAACTCCTGTAGATATATAGGATCAGCACGCCACACCATCCAACAATCATCTAGGTATCTGCGCCATATATCAGTTTCTACCATATATATGTTATGGAGTGGATTATATATCAGACATTCTTCTAAGTATGCCATAAATAGATCGGTGTATATGGGGGCAAAAGATGCCCCCATAGCAGTACCTTGAAGTTGCCAGTAGCATTTTCCTTGAAAGTAAAAAACATTTTTATTAAGCACATGTTCAGCCATGCAGATGATCAATGTATTGAGGTCTGGTGGATATAGGTTGGCATATTCTAACTAATATTGTACAGCCTGCAACCCTGCCCAATGGGGTATGCCGGTATACAATGATTTTACATCCAACGTGCACATGAGCCAATGTGGTTCCAATTGAGTATCTTGTATGATTTGTAAGAACTGAGTCGTGTCCTGTATTCAGTCAGCCAATGACCTCAAACAATTCTCTCTCACTGAAATGCCTGATGGCTTTGGCTAAACCAAGATGTCCCTGAATATGTGTTTAGACAGACAGCCTCCACAAACACTAGGCCCAAATACAAGCCTGAATATGGATATGCTACAAATATCCCCACTACTTAGAAACAAACTGCAGAAATGTTTCTCACAGCTGAAAAGCAGCAGTGAGCCTTTAAATGAAAGTTTTAAACAGCTAAAGGAGCCTCTAGAAAAAAGAGTTTTACTGCAACAAGTTATCAGAAACAAACAACCCAACAGATGCTTAATAAAAGTGGACAATTTCCAGTTAATACCTCACACACAGTGAAACTAGCTAGAAAAATACACAGTACACAAAGTGCTATACGACCTCAGAACAGAGCCAGCGTTTTTTTCAAGCTCGTGTCAGCCAAAAACCTCTTGAGCTAAGATTTTACCCATCATACCCTTCTCCCTGTTACCTCAGATCTAGTTTGCAAGTTGGAAAAAAGAAGCTGAGGCTACCTCTGGTCAGACATGACCTAACAACTGGAAAGAAGGACAAATGAGATCCACCAGAAACCTTCAGAGGGGAAGGTGGGTGGGCCGTAATGAATAAGAGAAGCTGAAACAACTCAGATGGAACGTTATGGTAAGACATAACTTCTTTAGCTGAAGTTGTTAATCTTCATTTATTCCTTACTCTTGGGACAGAGTCCCCAGTTATCCTGTTCCCTGGGTGGCCCTATGGAAGGACATTTTGGAGCACCATAGAGCCAAAAGAAGCTTTGCCTCTGTAGGCCAAGTCCAACTTGTAATGAGCAATGAAGGTATGAGGCCTAGCCCAGGTTGCGGCTGCACAAATGTCATTCAAAGATGTCCTTGCATGGAAGGCTGCAGAAGTTGAAACTGATCTTGTAGAGTGGGCCTTTACTCTGCCAGGTAAAGGGATACCATTCTTGCCATAAATGAAAGTAATACAATTTTTCAACCAAGTGGCTAAAGTAACTTTAGAAACTGGGCAACCTAATCTGGATTCAGAAAAGGCCAAAAACAGCTGGTCAGTTTTTCTATTAAATTTAGTCCTGTCTAGGTAAAAATGAATTTGCCTATGTACATCAAAGGTATGCAGGCAATATTCCCCTCTGTTAGAATGATTAGGGAAGAACACTGGCAAATCAATAGTCTGATTGATGGATAACTCAGAAATGACCTTGGACAAGAAGGTTGGATTGGTCCATAATGAAACTCTGTCCTTGTGAAAGATGAGGCAGAGGGGTTTGATAGACAAGGCCTGTAATTCAGAAATACATCTGGCAGAAGTAATAGCAACTAAGAACAGCATTTTCCATGACAGATACTTTAGATCACAGGTAGATGCAGGCTCAAAAGGAGAAGTTGTCAAGTCTTGAAAAACTAAGGCCAGGTCCCAAGGTTGAACAGGTTCTCTGAATAGCGGCTTTAGTTTGGCTACGCCTTTCAGAAAGGTCTTACAAAGTCTGTGTGACATTAGGGAAGAGCCCTGGTAGCCATTATGAAAATTAGGAATCTCAGCCAAATGAACATGAACTGTGGAGGCTGCTACCCCCAATTTAAAAAGGTCTGAAAGATATTCTAGCACAATATAAACAGGGGCTGTAAAAGGGTCCATATGTTTATCTTGTAGCCAGAGAGAAAACCTCTTCCATTTGCTGTGGTAGAGTAGTCTGGTGGATGATCTATGATAGGCAATCAGGATGTCACACACAGGGGAAGATAGATCATGCTGCCTGGCAATCATTGGAAGTGGTGAAACCAAGCTGTCAGCTTCAGGCTGGATAGGTTTGGATGAACCAGATTCTGCAGGTGAGAGATCATCTTTGGAGTTGGACTGAGAATCCATGGTCAATCTAGCAGATGAGGCCACAGGAAGGGAAACCAAACTTGTCGAGGCCAATATGGAGAATCAGGATCACTTTGCTCTTCAACCGAAGTGCTTTCTCAAGGAACAGGGGAACGAGGGGTATTGGAGGATAGGCATATAGCAGGCCCGAGGGCCAATCATGGACTAGAGCATCTTTTGGTGACTGTCCCTGAGGGGGGATCAGGGCAAAGTAATTGCTGCACTTGTGATTGGACAGGGATGCAAATAGGTCACAGCAAGGCTGGCCCCAGTGGTCGAAAACCTTCGCCGCCACTAGAGGAATGAGAGACCACTCATGAAGCTGTAGAATGAATCTGCTCAACTTGCCCACTATTACATTGGAGCTCCCAGGAAAGTGCGTCGCTATCAGAAAATGGTTGGAGGCTATCACCCATTGCCATATTCTCATGGCCTCTCGACAGTGGGTATGATCTAGTTCCCCCTTGTTTGTTGATGTACCAGACTACTGCCATGTTGTCTGACTGAATTGCAATAGTCCCTGATGGAAGGATCGATTGGAATGCTTGCGACACTAGTAGCACCACGCTCAGTTCTAGAACATTGATATGCAGATGGGCCTCCATCTGAGACCGAGTGCCTTGGACTGTATTTCCCTGAAACAACCCCCACCCCATCACAGAGGTGTCTGTGGTCACAGTGGCATTGGGCAGATGAGGGCTGAAGGGGCAAGACCACTGGTGAGGGTTGTTTGACATCCACCAGAGCAAGTCCTGTTTGCAAATCTTGGTTATTCGAATCGGAAAGGATAAGAAGTGCTGGGATGGGTACCAATGACTAAGAAGCAGCCACTGAAGAAGCCTCATGTATAGCCTTGCTAGAGGGACTATGGTGATGGAGGCTGAAATCGATCCCAGCAGTTGAAGAATGGATTGAGCTGAGACTGGAGTTTGTGAAAGTATTGCCTGAGCCTGTTCTTTGATCCTCTGAATTCTGTGATCTGGTAGAGAGGCTGTACAAGTCATTGTGTCCAGAATCACTCCAATGTACTCTAATGACTGACTCGGAGTAAAGTTTGACTTCTTCCAGTTTATCGATATTCCCAGCTGCTGTGCAGTGTTTAGGGTGTAAGTCAAGGCCTGATCCAGTAGAAGTCTTGTTAGGGCAATAATGAGCCAATTGTCTAGGTAGGGAAACACCTGGAATCCTTTAAGCCGCAGGTGAGCTGTGACTACTGCCATGCACTTTGGGAACACTCTGAGGGCTGTACAGAGTCTGAAGGGCAGTATGTGAAACTGGTAATGACTGACTCCCACCTGGAAGTGAAGATATCTTCTTGAGCACCTTTCCACCTTTATGTGGTAGTACGCATCTTGAAGATCTATGGAGCACATCCAATCATCTTTTTCCAAAAGTGGAAGTATAGACTGAACCGTGACTATCCGGAATTTTTCTGTCTTTACGAATTTGTTTAGGGCACTAAGATCCAGAACTGGTCTCCAGTCCCCTGTCTTTTTTGGCACCAAAAAGAATCTTGAATAGAAGCTGGATACTGTCTGGTCTGGGGGCACTGTTAGGATGACTCTTTTTCGAAGCAGCTCTGCTATCTCTATAGCTGCGGCTTTCCTTTGACTGGGTGGTATGTCGGGTAAGCTTCTCTGTAAGGGGGGGATGAATAAGAAAGGAATATGGTATCCTCTGGTGATGAGCCTTTGTATCCAAGCATCTGTGGTTATGGTTTGCCAGGCAGAAGGGTACAAGTAAAAATGGCCCAGACTGCTTCCAGAGGAAAGCAATTGGGCTGCTCCTCAGGAGTGCTGATAGGGCTGTCCAGAGAATGATTCCCTGGAAGTCTGGGTTCGCGTTCCTCCCCTGCCCCAAAAGGGGCATCTTCCATTAGAATCCCTCCCCCTGCCTCTAGGGGAAAACTCGGCCTGAGAGTCACAGAAAGGGTGCTGAGACTTTTTGTGCCACATTTTCCCACTCTTCTGATTCCTAGAATAGAACCGCTGAGGAGAAGATAAATGGACAACCACGGCAGATAGGGTCTTACTGTCCTGTTCACATCTGGCCAATGTATCTTTTACCTTGGAGACAAACAAAGTAGTGGTCTCAATAGGGGCGTCAAGGAAGGAAGCCTTGAAGGGATCCGCAAAGTCACAAATGTGCATCCAGGCAAGGCATCTCATGACTATGCCTGCACCCGCGGCTCTCGCCGCTCCCTCAGTAGAGTGTGATATCAAACGCATTGAGGAATTGGAAACCGATTCTAGGATCGCTAAATAAGAGGCCACCTTGTCTCAGACCTCATCAGAAACTACTCCTGCCAAGGTCTCAGAGAGTTCAGACACCAGGTCTCTCTGTAGCCTTGTGAAATGTGCCAGGTAGTTCAAGGACCTAACAGCAAAGGTCGATGATGCAAAGACTCGCTTCCCTAATCTTTTCACTGCCCGGGAATCCTTATTTGGTGGGTGAACAGCCTGGCTCTCCTCTGCCAGTTCCTTCTTTTTAGCAGCAGCCACCACCATGGCGTGTACTGGGAGACCTTTCGACCAATGGGGGCACTCTTTTGGGGAGAAAGGATTTTGTCCGGCCTTCAAGGTATGGCCTCCACAGAGTCTGGTGCCATCCACGCACACTGAACGATGAGCTTGATGAGCTCATCAGCAGGTGGGATAACCCAGGAGGTAAAGGCCGGGCACGAAAAGCCTGCAGGAACACAGACTCCTCTGAGGAAGGGTTAGAACAAATGAGCCAGCCACACCAAGGATGCCACATTTTTAAGGGAAGCCAACACACTTACTGATATGTTTTTATCTAGAGGGTATCCTAGGGCTCTTGTGGAGGCAGTCTATTCTGAGATACAAAATAAAAGAGCCAGGGGCTTTTACACTCCATTATTATCTGATCGAGTGATCAGCACCCATTTTTTGCTAGTGAGACTAATGCAGTGGTGGATAATCCTAACCACTTATCTTTTATTACTACATACACCCCTGATTGCCCACAAATTTACAAAACCTTGAGCACATATTGCCATATTTTTTCAGTATACAAGGAATTGCAAGGGATATATAAAGATGGGGTGAGAATGGTTTACAAAAGAGGGAGATGTTTTAAAGAAATTTTGGAAGCAGCCACCCAGGACAACAATCTTGTCTCCGTTAGGAGGAAAGGTACCCACAAATGTGGGTTTTGCAATTACTGCAGGTACCTGATTGAACTTGGCAAGGTTTATGTAAATGGAACAGTGTTTCATCTCCACTTTTATTGTAATTGTAATACCAAGGACATTGTTTACCTTGCCATGTGTAAAAACTGCAATTGTTTTTATGTTGGAAAGACATAGAGAAAGTTCAAGGAACGTGTTTATGAACACACCTTGGACATCAGGAAGGGTAACATGAACAACGCCTTGGCAAAACATGTATCTGAGAATGCCAACCATGAATTTGTGTTTGTAGCCATTGATCACATAACTAGGGACATTAGGGGGGGGGGGGGTCCCTGGAATGATGTAATAGAATTTAAAGAATTGAAGTGGCAAAACAAGCTCAATGCATGTGTGTTTCCTGGGCTTAATGAAAACATTTCTATTTTAAGTGTTTTAAAGCTGTGATCTTTTTACATTTAATGATTATGTGAATTTTATTGGTTGTTTTGGTCATATGACTTTTGGGAGGGATATTTAAATGTTGCAAAGGACTGTGTTATCTAGTTCTGAGGAAGTCTTTTGGATATACTCTGACGAAAGCGCTTAACTGTGTGCATTAAACTGGTCTATCTTATTCTTGGTGTGGCTGGCTCATTTGTTCCTGTGTTGGATCTAGTGGATACTCCAGATGGGGAGTCAGGACGTTTGCGAAATGGGCTATACGCTTGGCCCAGAAATGGGTCTACGGAGGGAGAGTATCAGGTCCATGGTGCAAGGTCTGTTGGCACCGAAGTCTCTAGTTTCGAGACTGGAAGCAAAGGGGTCAGATCCAGTGAGGTCGGTAAAATGCTCGGTGCCGAAGTGGCACTCGGAGCCAAAACGGTCGGTTCCAAAATGGAAACTGAAGTCGTAGTCGAAGGGGTGGCCTGAGCCAAAGTAGCTACAGGTGCCGAAGTCGAAATAGGCATAGTAAGATCAATGACTGGTGTGGAGGCAGGGTGTGTGCCAGAACAGGTGTCGGTGTCGAAGGTTTTGAGACAGTCGGAACTGAGGAAAGTGGAGCCGAAGAGACAGAGTTATGCTCTGACGATAATGTAGAGACCTTAGATTTCTCAGGTTTGGTCTAATCACCCGATGGTGAAGAAGGAACAGAATGGGATCTCTTTTTGTCCTTAGAAGGAGGGTTTGAGACCACCATCACAGAAATGGCCTCTGAGAAGGGAGACTTGAGTAACCCCTTCAGAATAAGTTTATTTTTGTGCACATTAAGAATGCGCTGGCTAAAACTTTGACAAATATCACATGGAGGCTGCACCGAAAGGTGGACCACTCCCAAACAGTATACACAGTCATCATGCGAATCACTATTGGGTAACTTCCCCTTACAAGAAGTGCAATGCTTAAAGCCTGAAGTACTCTTCTTATCTGACATCTTGGTAGAAAAAGGACACCACAACTAAATGTATAATCCAACAATAATGAAGTCAACTCCGTTCAAAAAATCACAAGAAAATCAACAATATAACAACACACTGCATGAAGAGAAGAAAGGGAAACACCGGAATAAAGATAAAACCCAACAGATTAAGCAAGAGAAAACAATATCAGCTATGGTAATGAAGAAATACCACAAGGATAAGGGAAAAGGCTGTACCAACAATTGTACTTAAAGTTTACCAATGGTAATAATGGGTAGAGTGGAAAGAATAAGGTTAGACTGAAGAAAAGACACTTCCAGTACTAAAGGTTTAGTAAAATATGAAGATAACTTTTACATAAATATCAAAAAATATTTCACTTAGCTGAGAGCTCGGTTGAAACTCGGCTTTACGGCTATGCGGCAAACGAAATCTGGGGTAACAGGGAGAAAGGCATTCTGGGTAGAGACTTAGCTCAAGAGTTTTTTTGGGTGGTGTGAGCTTAGTAATAGGCTGACTCGGTTCCAAGGGCTCAGAACCGAACCTATCAGTGATGAATGGAAAGAAGGTTAACAACATCAGATAGGTAATTATCTGTGAACGTCCGATGAACGGAACATGTATTTGTCCTTGTTAGAGAAATTTGGAAAGAATACATGGAGATTAATGGCTTGATTAATGTTAGGTCTTGACACCACCTTAGGAAGAAGGAAGGGTTGGTTCTTAAAGATACTCTATCCTTGTGAAATATTAAGTAAGGAGGCTTAGAAGATAAGGCTTGGAGTTCTAGCATCCTTCTAGCCAGTGTTACGACTATGAGAAAAATTGTTTTCCAAGTTAAAATTTTTGTTCACATTTTGCTGCAGGTTCAAAAGGACTCTGAGTTAGGGCCTGTAACATTACGCTAAGGTCCCAAGGTGGAGTAGGGTCCTTGAAGGGGGACTTTAGTAAAAATGTTCATTTTATAAAGGCTTTACAAAAACGTGAAGATGCTAACATCAACCCTTGGAACAAGCTTACAAGAGAACTAAGATCCCTGACATACACTCCTCTTTTCAAAAAACAACTTAATATCTTCCTAAAATCACAATGGCTATATCCATGCTCAAATCCTGACACTGCTTCTTTTGGCTTCTCATTTTTAAGTCTATAGTACTGGATTCCTCTTGCTTTGTTTATTTCCATTTTTTAACTATTCCTAAAAATTTTTGTTAGCCCATACAACAACTCTCTACCTGTGTTATTTTATTCTCTATGACTGTACTTGTAAAGAATATGTATACTAAGAATTGTTTAAAGTTTAAGTTGAGTTTTAATAGTCAAAAATCCTTTTTAAGTATGTTTATAAAATTTCTTTATTGTATCTGGAGCTTTTCTCCCAAGGCCTCCGCTGAAAATGGACATATATCCAGCCGGACTTTTCCGGTCAACAAATGTAAAATAAAATAAAATAAATAAATAAATAAAATCAATTCTGATATGGAAATTGGATATAGCAGCTAGCTGGACTTTAGTTGTAGAGGGACTAGCCCCGTCATTGACAATGGAAGCCAGGAATTCAAGGATGTTATGCATTATGTATAGGTGCTGAAAAAAGTCCATGTCATGTTGTTGTGTCCAAAGGACAATTCTTTTCCATTTGCTCTTGTAGATTCTCCTGGCAGAGGTCTTATGAGAAGAAAAAAGAATGTGGCACACTGGAGAAGAAAGTTTAGGCTGTCTGGCTATCACTGGAATTGGAGATAATAAGAAGTTATGTACTCACCATAACGTTCCATCTGAGTAGGTATCTTCATTTGTCTGCAACCTCTGGGATACGGATCTGATCTCGGATCCGAGCCGGCAACTTCTATCACAGCATAGATCCGAGCTCCTAGCTCCTCCCTTTACCCATAATCCCCTACCAAGCCTGACTGACCTCAGATCAAGTTTGCCCCACAGCACAGCTAATACTGTGTCCCAGAGGGAACTAATCTAAAGAACCCCAATATTGGTCAGGGGGAAGGGGGGGGTGGTTGCAGACAAATTAAGATACCTACTCAGATGGAACGTTATGGTGAGTACATAACTTCTTAATCTGAAGTAGGAACTTCATTTGTCAGCAACCTTTGGGACAGAGTCCCCAGCTACCTAAATCTTGGGTGGCCTTCATGGAAGAATATTCCGGAGCACTGCAGAGCCAAAAGACGCCCTACCTCGGGAGACAATATCTACTTTGTAGTGGCTGATAAAGGTATGAGATGAAGCCCAAGTGGCTGCGGAACAAATGTCATCCAGAGAGACCCTAGCCTTGAAAGCAGCCGATGTAGCAACGGCCCTAGTAGAATGAGCATGGACTCCCTGAGGTGCAGGCCTTCCCGAGCTCTGATATGCAAAGAGAATACAACTAGATATCCATCGGGAGAGGGTAACTTTAGAAACTGACTTGCCGAAATTGTTTTTGGCAAAGCAGACAAACAACCGATCGGATTGCCTATGACCAGTAGTTTGATGAATATAAAAACGTAGTTGTCTGTGCACGTCTAAAGAGTGCAGCTTATACTCTCCTTTGTTTTGAAAGTTGGGGAAGAATACTGGAAGATTAATAGACTGATTAATGTTAGCTTCCGAAGATACCTTAGGTAGAAAAGACGGATTGATCCTGAGGTGAACTCTGTCTGGGTGGAAGACCAAATACAGTGGTTTGACACAGAGAGCCTGGAGTTCCGAGACCCTCTTGGCTGAAGTTATGGCCACCAAAAAGGCAGTTTTCCAGAGAGGTATTTAAGATCAACAGTGGCCGTCGGCTCAAAAGGGGGGCTAGTCAAGGCCTGTAAAACTAGGGATAAATCCCATGGAGGTACCACCTCTTTGACCAGGGGCCTGAGGAGGAAGGTAGCCTTAAGGAAGGTCTTACACAGTTTGGAAGTAATAAGCAGGCTTGTCTCCTGCCCTACATGATAGTGTGAAATTGCTGCAAGTTGCACCTTGACCGTGGAAGAACTAGCCCCCTGGTGAAAAAGAGAAGTTAGAAAATCTAGAACTGACGCTACCGGTGCCGTAAAAGGATCTAAATGACGGTGCTCTGCCCAAATGGAAAAACGTTTCCATTTACTCCGATAGACCCTTCTGGTGGAAGGCTTGTGAGCTGCTACTAGAATGGCTTTGACTGGTGATGAGATTCCGGGAGTCCTTATCAGGAGTGGAACTGGAGCAACCAAGCCGTCAGCTTTAGGTTGGCCAGGTGCGGAGTCGGGAGACCCAGGGGGTGTGAAATGAGATCCGGGAGGGGATCCAGAATCCAGGGCTGATGAATCAGGTGAGACCATAGGTAAGGGAACCATGTCTGACGAGGCCAGAATGGGGCAATGAGGATCATCTTGCTCCCAAACTGACTGGCTTTCTGCAATAGTTTTAACATCAGGGGCAGAGGCGGGTAGGCATAATACAGACCGGGAGGCCAAGCATGAACTAGAGAGTCTCTCGGGGACTCCCCCGGAGGGGGGATCAGAGCGAAGTAATCGTTGCATTTGGTATTTGAGGGAGAGGCAAAAAGATCGCAACAAGGTCGCCCCCATCAGGCAAATACTTGCTCTGCCACTACAGGATTGAGAGACCACTCGTAAGGAGTCAGGATAGTACGACTGAGCCTGTCCGCTAAAATGTTGGACCGTCCCGGAATGTGCATTGTGATGAGAAAGCGGTTGGTGGATATCACCCATTCCCACACTCTCATGGCCTCGCGGCAGAGAGGGTAAGACCTGGTTCCCCCCTGTTTGTTGATGTACCAGATGACTGACATGTTGTCCATCTGTACCACAATTGTCCCCACCGAAAGAGGGTTGTGAAGTGCTTGCAACGTCAAAAGCATGCCCTCATCTCCAGGATGTTGATATGCAATGAGGTCTCTATGTCGTTCCACATGCCTTGGACTGTTCTGCCCGAATAGTGCCCCCCTCCACCCCAGGTAAGGAGCGTCCGTGGTCACTGTGGCCACTGGCGGAGGCAGCAAGAAGGGGCGTCCCGTGTGGAGATTGGAGGAATGGAGCCACCACACGAGTGACCTTCTGCAAACCCTGCTTAAGGGAATGGGATAAGACAGGGGATTGTGATATAGGGACCATTGTACCTGGAGGGTCCACTGTATGACCCTCATATTCAGCCGGGCCAATGGCAGCAGCGGAATTGCTGCCGCCATGGACCCTAGAGCCCTCAGGACCAATTCCGCCGAAGGAGCTTGAAGTTGAAGGATGGCCTGCACGTGCAACCTCAGGTTCTGAAGCCGATCTGGAGTCAAGAAAGCAAGCATCAGTCTGGAGTCCAACCTCGCCCCTATGAAATCCAATACTTGTGTAGGAGCCAGGGAGGATTTGGCCATGTTGATGGTCAACCCTAAGAGTGGAGCTAAATTGAGGAAATAATCCCTGCATGAGCAAAGCAGATGCCTTGTTGGGGCGATAAGGAGCCAGTCGTCCAGGTACGGAAAGACCTGAATTCCCTGGAGTCTCAGGTGGGCCGCTATCGCTGCCATGACCTTGGTGAACACCCTGGGGGCTGAGGTGAGACCGAAGGGAAGGGCCCTGAACTGGAAATGGCTGGCTCCCAGCCAGAAGCGGAGAAACGTCCTGGAGCGTCTGTCTACAAGAATATGATAGTATGCGTCCTTGAGGTCTATTGAGCACATCCAGTCATTCTCCCTCAGTAGTGGGAGAATAGATTGCAATGTGACCATCCGGAACTTTACTTTTGGTACTGCCAGGTTCAAGAGAGAGAGGTCGAGGATGGGCCTCGCGTCCCCCGTTTTTTTTGGCACCAGAAAGAACCTGGAGTAAAACCCTGATCCGAGCTGATCTGGAGGGACGGGCTGGATGGCTCTTTTTTGTAAGAGCTGCTGAATTTCTGTAGCAGCCGCCTTCCTCTGATTGGGTGGTACATCAGGGAGGCTTCTGGTTCTGGGGGTTACAAGAAAGGGAATTTGGTAGCCTCTGGATATAACACGAAGCACCCAGCGATCCATTGTTATGGACTCCCACATTGCTAGGTGCCTCGTAAAACGTCCCCCAACTGCCTCCAGAGTGGAGCAGCTGGGTAACCCCTCAGGGGTTCTGCGTGGGCCTCTCAGAGAAGGGTTCTCTGGACCCAAAATTGCTGGGACCCCCTCTGCCTCTAAGGCGGCGTACTCCCTGTCCTCCTCTGCCACGAGAGGACTGGTTGTCCGGAGCAGACTGGGATTGATGCAATTTCTGGAACCACATCTTTTTCTGACCCTTTTGGTTCTTGGCAAAGGACCTCTGGGGAGCAGAGAAGCGGACTCCGATGGCAGATAACATCTTCCCATCTTTCTCGCTCTGGACAAGGGTGTCGCGAACGGTTTTGCCAAACAATGCAGAACCATCAAAAGGGGCATTCGCAAATGACGCCTTAAAGGGTTCCGAGAAGTCACAATGTCGGAGCCAGGTTTGCCTCCTCATGACCAGCCCGACTCCGCCTGCTCTAGTGGCTCCCTCAGTGGCGTGAGACAAAAGCCACATAGAGGTGTTGGAAATAGAACGTAGGGTGGACATTCGGGAGGAGTACAGTTGCTTGTCCCCTTCCGACATGGACCCTGGGGGGGGAAGCAGCATATTCTTTAATTAGATCCCGCTGCATCCGAATGACGTGTGCCATATAGTTCAGGGCCCTCATGGAGAAGGTCGCTGAACTGAAGGCCCGCTTCCCAAGGCGGTCCATCACGCGAGACTCCTTGCTCGGCGGATGAACCGTGGGGCTCTCCTGAGCCAACTCTCTCTTGGTGGCTGCTGCCACCAACATGGCATCCACAGGGGGACCTCTGCTCCAATGGGTTCTCTCTGACGGGGGGCTCAAGATTTTGTCCTGGCGCTTGGGAACAGGCTCTACAGTGTCAGGCTCCCTCCAAGCCCTAGTGGCTATAAGATCCACCAAGGGGTCGGGGGGAGAGGACACCCAAGAGGTAGATGGCCCTGCCTCGAATGCCTCTAGGAATACGTACTTGTCGGAAGAAGCCTTGGGGGCAGACCACCCCCCCCCGATTCTGAGCATTTCCATGATGTCTCCAAAGGAGACATCCTCGGGGGGGGTGACCTTGGGGAGCCTTCCCCTTCATCCAAGTCCGTATCTTCAGTGAGGGGCTCAGGGGAGTCCACGTGCCTCCTTTTGCACTTCGACTTGCGAGGAACCTCCTCGGGGGGGGGGCTGTCCGAGGAGTCCTCACCAGCAATATCCTGTTCCAATGGAACACCTAGAGGCGCTGAAGCAGGCTGCCCCGAAGGCCGGGTGAGGGGAGCCAGGACCAGATGAGAGGGAGTGCAGGGGGGAGCCAAAGCCAGGACAGGAGGCCTGGATGCGCTCAACAGTACCCTCTCCACCACCACGAAAACCAAGGGGGAGCCGCTCTCTGACAGATCCGAGATCCGACTCCCACTCGGATCCGAGGCAGGGATCGGACCCGGAGCTGAGACTATCGGATCCGAAGGACCCACATGCTCTGACCGGGACGGGGCCAAAAACACACCGAGTCCCTCAGATCCAAAGCTCGGCCCATGGCTCTGAGAGGTTGGATCCGACAAACTCGAGGGAATCGTCGGCACTGAAGTGCCTAGCACTGTCGGCTCCGACCCACCCCCGGATCCAACGCGGCTTGGCTCCGACAGCTCCGAACCCGGAAGGCGGGTCGGAGAAGGAGCGATAGGAGCAAAAAAAAGGGGGTCGAGCTCCCCCCCGGAGGGGGGGGGTGCAAGAGCAATCCCATCTGCATCTGGGCCTGGATGAACCTCCTCATCATCCAGTCCATGTCCGCATCCGACATACTGAAGGTGGACCTCGATGAGGCCACCGAGGCAGGCCTGGAGTTCCGCCTCGATGACCTCGACAGGGACCGGGTAACCTCCTTCTCGGGTCCTGGTAAGAAGCAAGGGGATCGGATCCGAGGAGGAGGTGAACCAGAAACCCTGGAGGGAGAAGCCCGTTTGGCAGGTGGGGCCGAGGAGGAGTCTTCGGCCTGCCGCTTAAGGTGCTTCTCCCTCCACTTCTTTTTCCTGGCCTCCCTCACCTCCGAAGCCACAGTGGGATGTTGAGTCCCAGTCGGAGGGAGGGGGGCAGGAGTGGCCGCTACCGAGGACTGGGTAACGGTCACAGAAGTACCGGTGGCCGGAGCCGGGTCTGGGGGCGAAAGGCCCGCCAGAACCAGCTTCAACCTCCGATCCTTAAGTGCCCTGGGGTTGAATGCAGCGCAAATCGCACAACCCGAGGAGAGGTGTTCAACCCCAAGGCACCTAATGCACCGAGTGTGGCCATCAGCCGGTGAAAGCTTGTGACCACACTCGGTGCATTTCGAAAAAATGGCTTTAGGGGCCTCCGACATCACTGAAAGGAAACACACTCGCTAGGCCCCTACACACTAAACACACACACACACTGCGACCAGCGAGAGCAGGGAGGAGAAATAAAAATTAAGCTAGTTTAAGCTAAAAAGAGAGATATTAGTTTTAAGGGAAACCTAAACACACACACAGACATACAAGAAAAAATTGAAAAACTTCTTTTCACACAGAATCTAACCAAGAGCTCTGGAATCTAGCTGTTGCTTGAAGAGTGGCAAACTAGATCTGAGGTCAGTCAGGGTTGGTAGGGGATTATGGGTAAAGGGAGGTGCTAGGAGCTCGGATCTATGCTGTGATAGAAGTTGCCGGCTTGGATCCGAGATCGGATCCGTATCCCAAAGGTTGCTGACAAATGAAGTTCCTACTTCAGATCATGCAGTTAACTTAAGGTCCAAGATATCCGGGTGAGTCAAATCTATAGGATGAGACAGGAGGTCTGGAATTGGATCCAGAATCCAAGGTTGGTAAATTAGATGAGATGAAATGAAGGGAAACCAGATCTGTCAAGACCAGTAAGGGGTAATGAAGATGACTCTGCTCTTCAAACAAGATGCTTTCTGCAGAAGTTTGGGGATTAAGGGAGTTGGAGGGTAAGCATAGAGGAGACCTGGGAGCCAGTTGTGAAGGAGAGCATCTCTCGGTGCCCCACCGGGCAGAGGAATTAGGGCAAAGAACCTGCTGCATTTGTTGTTAAGGGGGGATGCAAATGGGTTGCAGCATGGCTGGCCCCATTGGTGAAAAATCACATCTGCCACCTCTGTGTTGATAGACCAATCATGAGGTAATAAAATGGACCTGTTCAACTTGTCTGCTATCATGTTGGATTACCTTGATATATGCATTACTATCAGAAATCGGTTTGACGAGATCGCCCATTGCCACATTCTCCTAGCTTCTCAACACAAGGGGTAAGATCTGGTTCCTCCTTATTTGTTGATGTACCATACTACAGATATATTGTCCATTTGTATCACAATAGTCCAGGAAGGAAGAGAGTCTTGAAATGCCTGCAAGGCTAGCAGTACTGCTCTCATTTCCAGCACATTGATATGCAAGTTGGCCTCTTTGAGGAAGTACCACTGCCTTGAACAGTCTTCCCTGAAAAATGCCCCCCCACCTGACCTGAGAAGCCTCCATGGTCACTATGGCCTTGGGTTGAGGGAGAATGAATGGACGGCCTTGTAATAGTTGATCTGAGTGAATCCACCACCAAAAGAATCTTTTGCAAGCCCAAGTGATAATGATCTTAGTGTACAAAGACTGATGTAGGATGGACCACTGGGTTGCCAATGTCCATTGAAGAATTCTCATATGGTATCTTACTAGTGGGAGCAGATCTATTGCTGTGGGACCCCCAAGGTCTGTATTATCTTGAGGGCTGGTAGTTATGAACTCTGAATTATTCTGCTGACTTGAAAACGGATGGTTTGAACTCTCGGCAAAGGCAGAAATGCTATCACTAATGTTGTGTTAAAATTGGTTTCTATGAATTCTAGGGACTGAGACTGTGGAAGTTGAGAGTTCTGGTGGCTGATTGTGATACCTAAATTCTAACAAATTTGGAGTAGATAGTCTCAAGCTGTTATCAGTCGATGCTTGGTCAAGGCGGAAAGGAACCAGTTATCTAGGTATGAAAACACTCGGAATCCCTGCAGTCTGAAGTGAGCTGCTACCACTGCCATGCATTTGGTAAATACTCTGTGGGCTGTGGTGAGACCAAAGAACAGTGCTTTGAACTGGTAGTAACTGGTACCCAGCCAGAACAGTAGGTATCTCCTGGACCATCTGTTCATTTTTATGTGATAGTACGCATTCTGGAGATCTATAGAGCACAACCACTTGTCCTTGTGCAGGAAAGGCAAAATGGACTAAACCATGACCATCTGGAACTTGGTACGCTGAACCAACCTGTTCAGAATGTTGAGATCCAAAACTGGACTCTAGTCCCCTGTCTTTTTTGGCACTAAAATGAATGTTGAGTAAGTTTCTGATCCTTTCTGGTCTGGGGGACCTCTTGGATGACTCTTTTGTCTATCAGCTTTTGTATTTCTAACACTGCAGTTTTCCTCTGACTGGGTAGAATGTCGGGTATTTTGTTTGGTAATGACATTGGCAGGGAAAAGGAAATTATATACCCTCTGGAAATGATCTTCTGCACCCACATATCATTTGTTAAGTCTAGCCAGACTGTCTTGTGCAGGAATAAATGACCCCTGATTGCTTCTGGGGGGTAATCGGGCTTCCATTCAGGAATTCAGGAGCACTGATAGGATCTGTCAGAGAAAGAATCCCTGGACCCCAGGTTCTGCGACCCCCTCTGCCATGTGGATGGCATCTTCTGTTGGAGCCCCCCCCCCCCGCCCCAGTGAGAACTTTCTCCATGTGCATCATGGAACAAACCCTGGGATTTCCTGAAACACATCTTTCAACCACCTCACTGATTCCTGAAAAAGGTTCTTTGAGGAGTCGAAAAACATACACCAAGAGCAGACTGGGTCTTTCCATCTTGCTCACACCTGGACAGTGTGCCCTTAACCTTGGGGCCAAACAATGAACTTCCATCAAAAGAAGCACTGAAGAAAGATGACTTGAAGGGCTGCGCTAAATCACACAGGTGCATCCAGGCATGTCTCCTAATGGAAATACCTGAACTTGCCACTGCTGAGGTTCCCTCAGCTGCATGTGATATGAGCCTCATAGAGGAATTTGAAATGGACTGAAGGGTGGCTAACTGTGAAGCAATAGAAGACTCCGTCTCAGCAGTACTAGTTCCTGACATAGTTTTTGAGAGCTCCTTGATCAAATCCCTCTGTAATCTAGTAAAGTTCACCAAAAAATCAGGGACCTGAGACCAAAGGTCACTAATACATAAACCCACTTCCCAAATTTCTCCAGAGCCCTAGACTCCCTGTTAGGGTGTGGACAGAAGAATTTTGTTCCACAAGTTCTTTCTTGGAAGCTGCCACCACAACAATAGCATCTACCAGTACTCCTTTGCTCCAAAACTCCTTTCCTTTCAGTGATGTCATGATCCTATCTGTTTTCTTGGGAATCAGCAATACAGAATCTGGTTTCTTCCACACCTGCTGAGAGATAAAGTCAATGAGTTCGCCAGGGGGTGGAATCACCCAGGAGGTAGATGGGTCAGCACCAAAAGTGTCTAGAAATACCGATTCTTCTTGGGATGCACTGTCAGTGGACCAACCATCCCACTGTTTCAGGATCTCCAGAATATCTCCAAATTGGACATCTTCAGGTAATGATCTTGGGGACCGTTCCCCTTTATCGAAATCAGCATCTTCTGTGACTGACTCCTGAGGGGATTCCATGTACCTTCTCTTGCACTTCCTCTTCCTAGGGACTTCTTCAGTGAGATGCTCTGGAAAACTATCGGAAAATAGGACAATACCCTGTGGGACTGCCTGGAGACTGTGGGCTGGCTCTCCCGTGGAGTAGAATGCTGAGGCTCATGACACAAATACATCTGAGAAACAGAAGGAAGCTCTGAGGGGGGAAGAGCTATTTGAGATCTATCTGAGAATACTCTCTACACCACCTCATAGGCACAATACCCCTGCAGAAAGAAACCATCAGAGCCGAGAAGACATTCTTCTAGCCTGATAGTTCCCTGTGGCCTGAAGCAACCACCATTGAGGCAGGAGTCGGAACAGAGGTATTGAATGCTGAGGCTCTGAGAGGCAGAGATGGCTCTGAGAACTTTGGAGTCGACCCTAACCCCACAAATCTGGCAATGAAGCTTCAGATCTGACAGCTCTCCAAATCCGACACACTCAGAGTAGGCATTAGATCTGAGGATACAGGTATCCTCAGATCGAAAGCAGATGGCACCCAGATACTAGAATCTGAGGGCTCCAAAACTGGAGGATGGGATCAGAGAAGAAGCCAAAATAGGTAAAGTTGTATAAGTTAAGGCCTCTGGACTGGATGGGGTAGGGGCCAGAACTCCCATCTGTATTTGTGTTGAAAGAAACTTCGTCATCATTCTATCCATGTCCGCTTCAATGAGACTTCTGGATGAATAGGAAGAGGCAATGGAGGGAGAATGACATCTTTCTAGGAATGGCAAAAAGGAGCTGAGATGGGACTGAATCCAGAGATGATGCATATCTGTTTCATTGGTTTTGTCTCCAAGGTAGTCGGATCCGAAGAGACAGAGCTGGTGTCTGAAGTGGTAGGATCCAATGACTTGTAGTGTGCCAGACACAAAGATTTCCTACCCTTCTTTCTTGGCTATGAGGTCGAATCCAAAGAAAAGTGCAATGAGCCAGCTTGATCAGAAGATCTTTTTCTTGCCTTCTTTTTGTCTGGCTTGGAGCACTAAACTCCAGAAAGAGAGTCTCTGAAGGGCGATGGAATGAGGCCTTTTAGAATCAGTTTATTTTTCCAGTCTACAAGAGCCCTTGGATTAAAAGACTTACAGATGGAACAGGAGGCCTATAAATGTTCAGGTCCTAAACAATAAATATGCATTTGATGGGAGTCAGACAGGGGAATCTTGTGGCCACACTTTTCACATTTTTTAAATCCTGAAGGTTTATCTGCCATTGTCTCTAATAAACACAATATAAAAGCAGAAAACAAGACAAGAAAATTTATATACTGGAAAGAATAGACCAGCAAGGATAAAAGTGAGAAAAAGGAGTTTACCGAGAAATGGCAAAGTCTAATGGAGTTACCAACTATGATAAACAGTAAAACACCAACAGTATGGGTAAAGAGAGAATACTTAGTAGAAATAAATAAAAGTTAAAGAAAAAAGTACTTACTGTTAGAAGAAATAAAATTCACTCAAGAGCTGTAGTGACCACTTCTGTTTCCAAAGGCGGCAAATGAGATCTGGGGAACTACAGCATTATGGGTAAGGGAGAAACTTGAGAATTTGTGGTTTCCACGAGCTGTAGAATAGCAGCAGAGTCAAATCTGAGGATCAGATCCGAACCCACTTGTTCAGGAATGAATGAAAATTGACATCAGATCCCTGGTTCTGAGGGCCACCTCTGCCACTGGGCAGTGTCTTCCATTAGAGTTCCATCCTGCTTCTGGGAGAACCATCTCCTCATGAGTCTTGGAAAGGACCCTGGGATTTGCGGCATATCTTTCTACCTCCTCAGTGATGACATCCAAGACATAGCCTGGCCAGATCCGAAAGCCTCCAGGAATACAGGCTTCTCTTGAGATGGAGCGTCAGAAGATCAACCACCTTTTTGCTTTAGAAGTTCAAGAATGCCTCCAAAAGAGATGTCCTCAGGTGGAGATTTGGAAGGACCCTTCCCATTCATCAAAACTGGCATCTTCAGTGAGAGATTCCTGAGGGTGAATCCAAGTGTCTCCTTTTACACATTCTCTTCTGAGGTACCTTATCAGTGGGATGGTCTGTTGAGGTATCAGAAGCGACAGGGGATCCTTGAGGGACTGACAGAGACTTGAACAAGTTGGCTGTCCCAGTAGAATAGAAGAATGAGGTTAAGAGTGAAGACCTGAAGATGGTAAAGATATGTGATCCGAGGTGTTTAGAGATGTCCTTTCTCAAGGTAAAAAAAGGCCTTCTCCACAATCGCAAAGGCAGAATGCCTAGGGGAAACCAAAGCCAGAGATATTGGAGCTGATATCTCCTGCACCACCGATACTTGAATCCCTGGAGGCCCTCCACCAGAGGAAGGAGCTGGACCCAAGCTGTCCAGTGCTGAAGTTCCAAGGGGAAGGACAGCTACAATACTTTCATAGTCAACCCTAGTACCCCAGATCTGGTGCTGATGCTTCGGGTCTGAGAGTCCTCCTACTTCGAGAGAGAGAGAGAGAGAGAGAGAGGATCTGGAAGAAAAGGTTGAGTCAAATCCAAGTCGGATTGAAGACCCATCAACTGGTGCATCAGTTGAGGAATGAATGAAAATGACAACATCAGATCCTACAATACCATTTTATCTCTTTAACATACCACTATGGGTCTATCAAATCTGTTAAAAAAAATATTAGTACTATTGGGATAAGCCAAAAAAAAAAAAAAAAAGAAAATTACCCAAAGTTTAATTGTTCCAAATTTTGAGCAGTGAGTGCTGTCTGTCTGAATTTATTTGCATTGTTAAAAAGGGTAAAACACTGATCCATGTGGACCATCTTCATACTAAACCTGGGGGCACTGTTTGGTTAAGTGACTTGCTCAAAGTTGCACAGTAGGCAAATGGAGGTGAAAAGAATCATACCTTGCACTGTAGGAAAATAGAAGCTATGTCCTTACCATAACGTTCCATGTGGAGTGTTCATCTTGCCTTTGTTCTTACACGCAAAGCTCTGCATCGAGAAGAAGCTCGAGACCAACCTAACTCCCACAATCCCCCTCTGCCTTTACCTCAGATCTAGTTTGCAAGCAAACCAGCAGTCAACAGAAGAGAGCATAACACATTCATGCCAAACAAGAATAAACATAGCTAAAAATATATAGCCACAATAACTGCTCAAAGCAGAAGCAGGAGAAACAAACCAGACACCTAAACTGGACGTTCTTCCTGAGGGTGGGAGGGTGGGAATGTAAGAACAAAGGCGAGATGAACACTCCACATGGAACGTTATGGTAAGGACATAACTTCTATATGTGAGAGTGTTCAATCGTTCTTACACCTGGGTAGCGTCCCTAGCTCCGTGTTCCTGAGGAACTCAGGGGAGAACGTTCCTGAGCACAGTGGAACCAAAGGTTGCCCTGTCCCTAGAAATCATGTCTACTTTGTAATGAGAAATGAATGTATGTGGTTTAGACCAAGTGGCAGCCGCACAAATAGTGTCTAACGGCAGGCGGGCTGCATGAGCCAGGGATGTAGATACTGATCTTCTAGAGTGCCCTTTGGGCTTGACAGGTAAAGATTGTTCCGAGGCAGTATAAACAAAAATAATACAATCAGAAAGCCATTTGGACAGGGTTCATTTCGTAACTGCCATGCCCTTCTTGCTGTATGCAAAGGCTACAAAGAGCTGGTCCGATTTTCTGTGATCCTTTGTTCTGTCCAAGTAAAATCTGAGTTGTCTATGAATATCTAACTTGTGTAACATATATTCCAACTTATTGGAGTGATTTTGAAAAAGGTGGGGAGTTCAATGGACTGATTAATATTATTAACGGAGCAAACTTTGGGAAGAAAGGATGGATTAGTGCGAAGAGATACTCTATCAGGGTGAAAAATCAAATAAGGATGTTTAACTGAAAGAGCTTGAAGCTCCGATACCCGCCTGGCCGATGTGATAGCCACCAGAAAAAGGGTCTTCCATGACAAAAACGTCAAAGGACAGGAAGGGGCTGGTTCAAAAGGTGGTAGCATCAGCTATGATAAAAGAAGGTTCAAGTTCCAAGGTGAAGTAGGACTTCTAACTGGTGGTCTAATATGGAAAGATCCTTTTAGAAAGGCCTTACAAAGTCCGTGAGCCATAATAGGAGCCCCACTTTCTCCCACATGAAAGTTTGAAATGGCAGCTAATTGCACTCTCAAAGTGGCAGGAGAAGCCCCTTGGTGGAACAGTTCGGTTAAAAACTCCAAGACCTTATTCAGAGGAGCTATTACAGGATCCAATTGTTGTGTAGTTGCCCAGTGCACAAAACGCTTCCATTTACTAGTGTAAATCTTTGTAGTGGAAGCTTTATGAGAAGCCACCAGGATACTTTGAACTGCAGGGGATAGAAGATCAGACCTGGCTAAGAAGGGAAGCGGAGCAACCAAGCTGCTAGTCTGAGGGAGAGAAGCGATGGGTGGAGAGCCCCTGACGAGTGGGTCAGCAGATCCGGCTCTGGGTCCAGGATCCAGAGTTCCCGCATTTGATGTGCTAGAAGAAAGGGAAACCAGATTTGACGAGGCCAGAATGGGGCAATGAGGATAATTGTCCTTTGCAGGTTGCTGGCTTTCTGCAGAAATTTTGAAATCAGGGGAACAGGAGGAAAAGCGTACAGGAGACCCGGGGGCCAATCGTGAACCAGAGCGTCCCTGGGGACTTCCCCTGGAGGAGGTAATAGGGCAAAATAGCTCCTGCATTTGGCGTTCATTGGAGACGCAAACAGATCGCAGGAAGGCTGGCCCCACTTGCGAAATATTTCCTTCGCAACTGACTATTTGAGGGACCACTCATGAGGTAACAGGATGGCTCTGCTCAACCTGTCCGCTATGACGTTGGATAACCCCGGGATGTGCGTTGCTATCAGAAAGCGACCTGTGGACTCTGCCCATTGCCAGATTCTCATGGCCTCTCTGCATAGTTGATAAGACTTGGTTCCCCCTTGCTTGTTTATGTACCGGACTATGGACATGTTGTCCGTCTGAACTGCAATTGTCCCTACAGGAAGAAGGGAGGCAAAGTGTTGCAACGCTAGAAACACTGCCCTCACCTCTAGAACATTGATGTGCAGATTGTATTCCAAATTGGTCCATTCACCTTGGACTGTCTGTCCCTGAAAGATGCCCCCCCACCCTATCAGGGAAGCGTCCGTGGTCACCGTTACTGTTGGCGTGGGTAGCACAAATGGTCTTCCGCTGGAAAGATTGCAAGTCTGGAGCCACCAAGCCAGGTGAGATTTGCATATGTTTGTGATGTGAATTTCGTGCGTCAGGGGTAACTGTTGGAACGACCATTGTGCAAACAGAAGCCATTGAAGAACTCTCATGTGCAGTCTTCCCAAGGGTATCGCAATGAGAGAAGCTGCCATGAGACCCAAAACCTTCAGAACCAGTTTCGCTGGGGATTTTCTGGATGAAAGAAGAAGGGATATATGGTTTTGTAGGGAGGCTATCCTTTCTGGAGGAAGCCTTAGAATCAAGCAACGCGTATCCAATTCTGCTCCTATGAATGAGATATGCTGTGATGGCTGTAGTAAAGATTTTTCGAAATTTACGGAAATTCCGAGATGAACACAAAGTTGTAGTGTGTAATCCCTGGCCTGAATCAGTCGACGTTCGGTGGTGGCAGAAAGGAGCCAGTCGTCCAGATACGGAAACACCTGGAATCCCAGGCATCTCAAGTGAGACGCTACCACTGCCATACATTTGGTGAAAACCCTGGGGGCTGAGGTCAGACCAAAAAGCAGGGCTTGAAACTGAAAATGACTGGCTCCCAGCCGGAAGCGCAAGTGATCCCAGGATGCCCTGGCCATTTTGATGTGGTAGTATGCGTCCTTCAGATCTATTGAGCACATCCAGTTGTCCTTCCGTAAAAATGGAAGGATCGATTGAAGCGTGACCATCCGGAACTTTTCTTTCTTGATGAAGGTATTGAGTTTGCTTAGGTCCAGAATTGGCCTCCAGTCCCCTGTCTTTTTTGGAACTAAAAAGAACCTTGAGTAAGTTCCGAATCCTCTTTGGTCCGCTGGGACTGGTTGGATGACTCTTTTTTCTAGCAGCTTTGAAATTTCTATAGCTGCAGGGCCTCGCAGATGGGGCGGCACATCTGGGAGTCTTTTTTGTGGAATCGGGGGTAATAGGAAGGGAATTCTGTAACCTCTGGTAACAATGCTTTTTACCCAATTGTCTGATGTAAGACTTTGCCAGGCCTGAGGGTATAAAGCTAAGTGACCCCCGACTGCCTCCAGAGCAGGACAGTCAGGCCTCCTCACAGGAGTGCTGGAAAGGTTTCCCGGGGAGTGTATCCCTGTCACCTTGGTTTTGCGGACCCCCTCTGCCGCCAGGGCGACGTCTTCCACCTCTGCCCCCTCCTCTGCCTCTAGAGGGGGCATCACCCTGTGTGCCTGGGAAAGAACCTTGAGGTTTTCGAAACCACATTTTTCCACCACGTTGCCCTTTGGGGTACGGTCTAGATGGAGTGGAAAAACGGACTCCGACAGCAGACAGAGTCTTTCCCTCTTGCTCACACCGGGTAAGGGTCTCCTTTACTTTGGGGCCAAAGAGAGTGGCATCATCAAATGGGGCGTTAGTAAAGGAAGACTTGAAGGCTTCCGCAAATGAACATAAGCGCATCCAGGATTGTCTACGAAGAGCAATCGCTGAGAGATCAGCCTCATGGACGAGTTTGCAATAGATGTAAGGGTATTGAGATGTGCTGTAACTTTCTCTGAGACAGCAGCATCTGTAGTACCCTGGAGGGTATCTCCCAACTCTTTGATTAGATACCTCTGTAGCTGTGTGAAGTGGGTCAAATAGTTCAGGGATCGCATAGAAAAAGCCGCTGAACTAAAAATGCGCTTCCCATACCTGTCCATAGTCCTAGAATCTCTGTTAGGCAGATGGACAGATGAGGAAGATTCAGACATCTCCTTTTTTGTGGCCGCTGCCACCACCATAGCGTCCACTGGCACTCCCTTTGTCAGATAAGCCTTATCTTGGGGGGCAGTAATATATTTGTTAGGCTTTCTCGGGACTGGCTCCACCGTGTCAGGTGTCTCCCGAGCAATCAGTTCCATCAACTCATCGAAGGCCGGAGTGACCCAGGAGGAGGAAGGGCGAGCACCGAATGCCTTCAGCAAGACTGACTCATCCTCAGAAGGGGGAAGAGATTGCCAATCACCTCTCTGCTTTAGGATCTCCAGGATGTCAGAGAAGGAGACATCCTCTGAGGGTGATTTTGGGGACCCTTCTGACTCATCCAAGTCAGTGTCCGATGTCAATGATTCTTGTGGAGAATCTAAGTGTCTCCTCTTACACAATCTTTTCGAACTTCCTCGGGGCATCCGAAGAAGCCTCCGAGGAAGAGGGGGCACCCTCTAGGGGTGGCTGAGACACTGGTGCTCGATGCTTAGATGTAGCCGTGGGTGCAGAGGAGGATAACGGACCTTTATGGGAAGGAGAAGCTGTTTCTGCTGAAGTGGTTGTCTGAGTAGACAACACCTTCCTCATGAGGTCGAAGGCCCCGGGTCCCGAAATCGGAGGAATCCCGAGACAGGCACGAAGGCATCGAGGAGCCGAGTCGATCCGAGCCGAGGCTCAAGAGGGAGTGTCGGAAAACATCGGTCCGACTCTCCGTCCTGGACCCAAGGATGGATCTTGGAGTCGAGGTGAACGGTGCCGACCGAGAAAAAGACAGTTCCGGCACCGAGGGCTCCACAATCACCAGATCAGCCTCTCCTGGCTCCGAAGACTGGATAGGCCTCCCAGGAGGAACAGGTGGAGATAAGGAAGGCCTTGAGTCTCGACACCAACTGGGAGGAGACAGAGATGAGTTTGGATAAGGCCGTATTCTCCATCAATTTCTGCACCACACGGTCTACATCGGTGTCAGAGAGGGGCCTGGAAGAACGCATCGAAGGAATCGAAGACGGAGCCGACCTCAAAAGTGCAGGAGGAGGAAGCGGTTCCAAGACTCGAGGCTCGGTAACTGACAACAGTTCAACACTCGGCCCCGAAGTCTGTGGAACCGGTGATCGAACTTTGAATGAAGAGCTCGGAGCCGATGACTTGGGCTCCGACTTGATTCCTTCAAGGATTTAGATGCCTGGTCTGATGCATCCAGAGCCTCTTGGAATGCAGGCTTCAAAAGGCCCCTATCCATAAGTTTCCTGCGCCTATCTGTCATGACCCTTCCACTGAAAGAATGACAGATGTAGCAGTCTTCCTGCAGATGGAGAGGGCCAAGACAGTAGACGCAGGAACTATGATTGTCTGTGACAGACATTTTCTGCCCACATTGGCACCGTTTGAAGCCTGATTTAGCTTTTTCTGACATGTTTACAAAATCAAATACAGAAACAGTGAAATAGCCAGTACTAATTGTCCAATCCAGTAAAGTTGCCAATTCCAGTAAAATTTGTCAAATCCTGTTAATAAAGTCACATCCAATAGTCAAATCCAGTAAAGTTAAAGGGTGGGGTAGGCCCCGAGGGAATACTCAAATAAAGTATATAAAAACTATATACGGAACCGAGAAACCCTTGATACACTACTCACACACACACACAGTCACTTAAAGAGAATTTTTTTATATAAAATAGCACAAGAAATATAAGAAATAACTAATCTTAGCTTTGAGATGGTCCGAGCTCATCAAAAAGATGTGAACGTTGCAGCGGCAAATAAGATCTGAGGTAAAGGCAGAGGGGGATTGTGGGAGTTAGGTTGGTCTCGAGCTTCTTCTCGATGCAGAGCTTTGCTAAGCGGCTGACACGGAGCCGAGGATCGGCTCCGAACCCAGGTGTAAGAACAAACGGCGAGATTGAACACTCTCACATCAACTGGTTAACAGTTCACAGCCTATGTACTAACTGCCAGACTAAATAACTGCTAGAATTTATCCAGGTCTCAGATGGGCAAAATCCTCCAGTCTTCTAGGGGTCCAGGAATAGGTGAGAATAAAATCTGTCCTGCCTCTGCCAATGGATCAGACTCAGGCATTCTTTTTTTGTAGTATAACATGAATAATTCTGCAAGGTGGACATAGGAAAGATCCTGTCCTTTGACTCTACAGAGTGGTCAACACTGTTGAACTGCTACAACCAGACATCTGTATTAACGCCATTCAATGCATATACACAAAAAGGAACCTTACTTCATCTATTGTCTATATGCATTGTATGGCATTAATACTCTTGTATGGATAGCAAAGGACTGAACATTCTTTATTTTTGTACATCCTCTGTGATAGCTAGAGCAACATTACAAAGGACACACTGCTTGAAAGATGAACACCAAATATGTCTGGGTTATTACAGAGGATCTAGAATGATCAAATTTAATAAGTTATATGTTTATCATAGCTTGGCATCTGTGTTGCCTATTTTCATTCCTCCTCCTCCTCTATGCTTATCCCCCTCTACTACTGATCCCAAAGTTTCTACAAAAAGCAAGAAGGCTGAAGAGCTCAGTCATCCTTATTGCCCCCTTTTGGCCTCATCAGGTATGGTTCCTCTTCCTTTGGTCTCATCTCAAATATCCTCCATGGATACTGGAGCCCAGTCAGGCTCTCCTATCTCACCCGTTAGAATTCCAGCATCTCAGTCTCTACACCCTCAAGCTGACTGCATGATTTCTCCATTTCCAGTGTTTGCTTTCCCAGTCTGTGACATTATTTTGGCTTCCCAGAAGGGTTCCACTAAGAAGGTCTACAAAAGCAAGTTGAAAAGATTTTTGATATGGGCTTCTAAAGAGAACATTGACCCTTTTTCAGTGCCTACTTCAGCCATCCTTCTTTTTCTCAGTACCCTTTTTATGCTGCCATATCCAGTTTTCATACTGGATCCTTATCTTTGTCAGCTTCCAGGTTATGTAAAGGCTTTATGAAAGGAGTCTTTCTTGGGATCTCATGTTGGTACGCCAAGGGCTGACTCGAATACCATTTAAATCAGCAGGCAATTGTGACATGAAGTTTCTTTCTTGGAAAATGATCTTTTTAGTAGCTATTACTTCAGCAAAAAGAGTTTCTGAATTCTAGGCCTTATCTGCTAGGCCTCTGTACATCATTTTCCATAAAGATAGGGTATCTCTATGGACGAACCCTTCCTTTACGCCTAATGTGACCACAGAAACTAACATTAACCAATCAGTTCAATTGCCAGTCTTCTTTTCCGACTTTACTTATTAGAGTGAATATATGCTGCATCTTCTTGATGTTTACAGACAACTACATTTTTATCTTCACAGAACAAAAAGGTGCAATAAGTCTGATCAACTGTTTGTATCTTTCTCACCTAACTGTTTAGGTCAAACAGTTTCCAAAATTACTTTAGCCAGATAGATTACTGACTGTATTTCACTGATATACTCTAATGAAGATTTGAATTGCCTTGTCCTCCTAGAGCCCATTCTACCAGATCTATGGCCACCTCATCTGCTTTTTTTTTCCAGAGTTTCAATTGATGATATTTGTGCTGAAGCCACTTGGTCAAAGACTCATACCTTTGGCACACATTACAAATTGGACATTGTCTCCAGAAGCAGGACTTTCTTTGGTTTGACAGTGCACTGGCATATCTTTCCTTGAGGACCTCCCGAGAATTACATAGCTGGGGGCTCTGACCCATCAGTGAGGAAGAATGAAAAGCACATGAGATTTAGAAGTTGTGCACTTAGCATAACTTGGCATCTGCCTTGTCCATTTTCATTCTTACTCACCTTCTCTCCCAGCCATCCTCTGGCCTTGTCACTTCTAGAAGATCTCTGGATGATCTGGGAACCCTCAGGTTTCAGGTTGGACCCTCATCCCTTCTTGTATCTGTCCTGTTTCTATACCTCTATAGGCAGTAGGGCAGCAAACTCAATCTGAGGGATTTGGGGATGGTGTAGTGCATTTTGGGAAGAGGGAGGATCTTGAGACTCAGATCCAAGTCTTGGAAATGTGTCTGAGTTGGATCCAAAGGTCGAATCCATAACCCATCAGTGAAAAAGAATGAAAAGGACAATATCAGATCATGATTTCACTGAATGTGCTTCTTTAATGGAAACAAGTAACTAAAAGTATTTTGTTTGAAGTTTTAAACCTAAGAGTTTTTATGGAACACAACCCCCCTCCATAAGGCATACTCCTCCTGCACTCCAGCAACACATGTAATCAGCTTTAGGTCAATCCACTCTGTGGGTAAGGAAACAAAATCACTCTCATAGTGACCTCTTTCAAAAAAAGCATTTTCTTTGGTAAAGCACCTGAAAACTATAACTTTGCTTACTAAGTGTCACCTGGCTGTAAATCCAGATACTAGCAGGAAAGTGGTACCCAAGTCAGTCTTTTAAAATAGATGGCATAAGACACAAGCCTGATATTGAAAGTACACTTTCCTATGCAGAAAATAATGGAAGCATATCAGGTTTCCATAGGAAGTTTTGGTGAACTTGAAAGGCATAAAGCATGTTCACTGAAGCTACTTTGATGATGGTGGAGTTTACGTCTTTCTCCACTGCTGTGTGAGTTGGTGTAGAAAACTTTGTGCTGGTCAAGGGTTTTTACCCACATGGGATGGAGCGGAAGTGCAAGGGGACTTGTGCCGCTGCAAAAAAGGCTTCCTCAGATATTTACTTTAGGAAGTTTTGGAGATGTTTTTCAAATTTTTCACCATTTACCAAAACTACCTTTTGCAAATTGACAGGAATCCAAAAATAACACTGAAACCACCATGACCAACTTTCCAACCACTAGTCATTCTGAGGAATCAAGGTGCTGGACCACATTTTGTTTTTCCAGCATCTACTTCACCACAGACGCTATGAAATGAGTCATGGAAAAAGAAAAATAATTATGTGAACAGCTGGCCAAAGCTGTAGTTTTGTTAACCTCTTCATTACATAAATTTAAGAAGCATGTCTCTGTGCCAAGTAGAAGGAAAGTCAGATTCTGAAATCTTTTGGATTTTTTCTGTCAAATGATACAGTTCAAAGTGTGAATTTATGAATTCTTATTTGGCATACTCAGAAAATTAGACAAAGATGATTTGGTTTAGTTTTTTTAGGGGATATGGACAGGACTGGTGACAGTATGCCTCAATGTCTGGTGAATGGCATAATTTGAGGCACGCTTAAGTGGAAGATGACAAAAACTCTACATTCTTTTGTCAAAAGAACAAATTAAACATTACTTTTGGTGAAGGGCATTTCTGGAAACGCCAGCCCATAGATGCTTACATCTTGCATAGAGCATCTGCAAAAGAAGGACTTTTGTGAGGTTAGACTACAGAAAAGAAACATTCACAATCTAAGCCATTCTCAAATGGGCTGAAATGATTCTTCAGTTTCTAAAAAAAATAGCTTCAAACTAAACTAGAAAATTCAACACCTCCTCATTTTCCTTAAATAGAACTCTACAGGGAGTCTGGGAAAAGACAAGGAAAATGGTGAATACTCTGGTCTACATGGCAGAGGTCGGTAAAGCTTGTATCAGTAAACTCAAGGTTAGAGGTAGTGCACATATAGGGAAGGCAACTATGAAATGTAACAAGCCTAGGGACACTATACCTAAAAAAAATTGTGTGTGTGTATGCGTGTGTGTGTGTCTGTGTATATGTGTGTGTGTGTGTGTGTGTGTGTGTGTGTGTGTGTGTGTGTGTGTGTGTGTGTGTGTGTGTGTGTGTGTGTGTGTATACATGTTTAGTAATAAAATGACATTTGCTTGATTGTACTGCTTCTGTTCCTCTTAAGATTTTTACCATTATCCTGCTGTACTACACTTTCTTTCTACTCCCAGTCTGAGATTGAAATCGGTCCATAGGGATCAGTGGTCTTCTTTGGTTACCACATTTAAACAGGCAGATCAATAAAGCCACCACTCAATCAATCAATCAGTTTAACTTCAAAATTTTTCTTCACATGATGGTTACAAAGGATGTGATCCACATTTGACTTGTTACTACCAAATAGAAACAAGAGGCTCAGAAGCAGATTTCTGATAAAAATACTCATTTGAGAATTTTACACTTGAATATAAAGTCTGTGTATAGACCTATGCTTATGGACCCAAATGAATCCCTGGATTAATGTAGATTCTTTTTCGAGCCTATACCTTCTACAGGGGGTCCACAGGTAAGGGATTACCTATAAGAAGTTTCTAATCTTAACTTTCTCTCCACTGTTGATCTTATGCTTATTGAAATCCATACTACCCGTCCCCCTCCCCCCAATTGATTCATCTTGGTCTTCTACCAGGAATGCATGCATATTAGAAGGTTAAGTACACGGTCTGTTTGCAACATTTGAAACATCTAGGCTAGTATGTGAACCTGAAAACAGATAAAAGATCCAGTGAGTAGCATGAAAGTTGTCATGTCTTACTTTCCGAATATGTCAGCTGTATCTGAGGAAGCTACAGATGAGGAAACCACATTTGTGCCTACTGTGAAAGAATCAGGTGTTCTATAACATCAAAGCTGCATGTTGTAGCTCCACTCAGATGTTCCCTGCATGAAAGAAGTGTCCCTAATCATTTGAAAGACTATGCTAGATAGTGCTGAAATCTTTTCTTTGGAAAGGAGAACACACTCTGTTTTCACTTAAGGCCCAGCAGTGTAAATAAATAATCTTTCTAGTAAAAGTGCACTGAAAACTTTATATGGAATCTATTTTAATCATCTTTTTGGCACACTGTCTCTCCCATTTCCACCTCAGCCCATTCAGTGACGTCCTCAGCTGGCTTATTTGTTCAATTCAGTTCCTGGCACAAGAAGACAACAAGAGGGAGATGCAAGTGCTGGAATCAGTGCCTGCCATCCTGGGGAGTTTAAGAGTTTTTCTTATACTCCCAGTAGGAATAAACAGACAAGGAAACCATTTTCTTTTACATATAAAACAGAATGGTACCCTCACTTCCTTTATGTCACCCACCCCACTAATGTGATTTATAGCTCTTTTCCCTTATCTGTATTTTCTGGGGATGAGACTTTCAAAACTTGACAGATTATAAAAAATGAAACATCACCAAACATCTGTAAAACACAAACAGTGCATCAGTTCTTCTCTTTGCGACACTTCCCACTACTGTTGCTTCCAAAAAGGTTGTCATATAGTCTGGTAAATTTAGATTATCCAGTACTGCCTCCTCAAGTCTGTTTCTTGTTTTATGGTCCTTATTAGCTTACTTCATCACGTAACCTGCCCCAAATTCATGATTTTACACTTTGTAATGAAAATATTAACATTGTACAACTGTAATTCAGCTGATTCTTACCTCTATTTTGTTAATTGCTGCTTCTGGGGGTTCTTCAGAAGAAACAGGAAGCTCACATGGTAGTAAAATCTCTCTTGCTGCCACAGGCTTTAACAGGAGAGTCAAAGAACTGGATGGAAGTATAACATAATAAGCAGAGACAGCAACATTCCAGCTGGGACCTATAGTCTGGGGTTCACAACGAGCTAACAGCATACACTCTCTTTTCTACAAATAATAACAATAAATAAGAAATATAATATTGGAATATATAATTAAACTTACTACAGGAAAACAATAGCTATGCACTTATCATTACAATAGATCCTTATTGTCCCTCTCTCTCTCTCGATAAAGAAGTTATGTACTCACTATAATGTTCCATCTGTGTTGTCCATTTTAATTTCTCCTCGACATATGGGCTCGGTTCCGATCACTGGAACTGACTCGGCTGTTACTACAGCTCATGGTAGCCAAAATCTCTTGAGCCTGACCGCGACCCACAATGCTCCTCTCCCAATTACCTTACATCAAGTTTGCAGAAAGACAGTCAGAGTGAAAAAAAATCAAAAACCTTTGTAGAGTCCATACCTGGAACCATATAACAAAATCTCTATTGAGATATATCCATTACCCATGCCATCAAAAAGCAATAACCGGCAATCCACAAGCCCCAATGACACATTAACTACCAAAAATAAAAAACATCCGGACAACGTAGTTAGCCGCTTCACTTTTAACCAAATGACTAAGCGCTTAATACTAAAACAAAACATACATTCTCATCAATCAAGTAATCACACTTAAAATGATCACATAACATCACATTCCCTCTAACTTAATGTGTTACTAAATGTTCAATGCCCAATTTTTATTCACTACCTATTCGACTGTAAAAAAATATATATAAAAATATATAAAAAATATATTTTACAATATATATTTAGTAACACATTAAGTAAGAGGAATGTGAAATTATGATGCCATTTTAAGTGGGATTACTTGATTGGTGAGAATGTACGTTTTGTTTTAGTATTTAAACAGCATCATTATTCATTCCAAATGATTCTATAGAAGCCATTGTGTGTTTTGGCAAAAACACTTAGTTGTTTGGTTGTTTTAAATAAAGTGAAGTGTCTGACTACATGTCTGGATATTTTTTATTTTTTTGGTAGTTAACATTCCATCAAAAACTTCAAGGGCAGGGGGAAGGAGGGAGGGGAGTTGAAGATAAATGAAAATGGATTACACAGATGGAAGGTTATGGGGAGTACATAATTTCTTTATCTGATATTGTCAATGCTCATTTTATCCTCAACATATGGGACAGAGTCCCCAGCTACCTTAGACCTTAGGAGGACTAAAGAAAGGATATTCCTGTGCACCATTGAACCAAATGATGCTCTTCCTCTGAAGATCAGATCCAGTTTGTAATGAGTAATAAAGGTATTAGGAGAAGACAATGTTACAGCACAAATGTCATCCGAAGAAGATCTAGATTAAAAAAAAACTGCTGAAGTAGCCACAACACTTGTAGAATGTGCCTTTACAGACCTAGGCAATTTAATTTTCTTTTTATAACAGATAAAAGAAATGCAATCTTTGAGCCATCTGGCTAGCGTCACTTTGCTCACTGGTTGGCCAAGTCTTGTAGATGAAAATGACACAAATAATTGATCTAATTTTCTTAAATTCTTAGTTCTGTGTAGGTAGAAACATAACTGTGAACAGATAATAAATGTAAGCAGTATTCGGCTTTATTAGCAAAGTTAGGAAAATTACTGGTAAATTAATAGTCTGATTGATAGCCTCTGACACTATCTTAGGCAAAAAGGAAAGATTGATTCTCAGTGAAACTCTGTCTTATAGGAAAATCAGTAAAGGAGGGATACATGATAAGGCTTGTAATTCAGAAGTTTTCCAGGCTAAAAAACTTTAGATCACATTCAGCTGATGGTATCAAAGGAAGGTTGAACAATAGTTTGTAACACTAAGTTCAGATCCCAAGGTGGGACAGGATATTTATAAGGGTGTTTTAGCAAGAGTGTTCCTTTTAAGAAGGCTTTGCATAGCTTATGACAGGCCAATGAGTATCCTTCAACCCCATTATAAAAGTAGAAATAGTTGCTAATTGAACTTTTATGGTAGAATGGGAAGCACCTGCCATGAAAAGTGAAGCTAGAAATTCCAGGATTGGAATGGGTGTTGAAAAAGGATCAATATTGTTATCATGAGCCGAAAGGGTAAACTTCTTCCATTTACTAGCACAGAGTTTGTGGGTAGCTGGCTTATGAGAGGCCAAAAGCATATGGCATACCAGAGAAGAAAGTGAAGGTAGCCTGGTTATTAATGGAACTGGAGAAACCAAGCTGTCAGCTTGACATTCATAATATTTGTATGGCGTAATCCTCTGGATGGGGCAAAAGATCTGGAGCTGAGTCCAGAATCCAAAGCTGTTGAATCAAGTAAGGCCAAAGAAAGGGGAACTATATCTGTCGATGCCAATAAGGTGCAATGAGGATAACTTTGCTCTTCAGCCTGATTGCTTTCTGTAGGAATTTTGGAATTAGAGGGAGTGGGGGAAAGGCATGCAGCAGTTCAGAGGGCCAAGTGTGTAGAAGAGTATCTCTCGGTGACTCCCCTGATGGGGGGATCAGGGCAAAGCAGTTGCTGCACTTGTGGTTTAGAGATGAGGCAAAAATATTGCAGCAAGGCTGGCTCAACTGATGGAAAATATTTTCCATTATGTTTGGACTGAGAGACCACTTGTGAGGTATTAGAATACATCTGCACAGTTTGCTATCAGACTGGAGCTCCCTAGAATATGCATTGCTATCAGAAAGTGGTTGGAAAAGATTGCCCACTACCACACTCTGAATGCTTCTCAACATAGGGGAATAAGACCTGGCTCCTCTCTGTCTGTTGATGTAACAAACTACTGACATAGTGTCTACCTGGATTGTAACTGTCCCCAAAGGAAGAGCAATTTGAAGGCTTGCAACTCTAAAAGCACTGCCCTTAGCTCCAGGACACTGATATGCAAGTTGGCCTCTGTGGGGGATCAAGTACCTGCGACAGTCTTGTCCAGATAATGACCTCCCCCACCCCATCTGGGAGGTGTCTGTGGTCTTCAGTTAATTACTCTATCGGGGAGTCAATGTGCCTCCTTTTGCATGCCTTCTTCCAGGAGACTTCCTCTACAGGGTAATCAGAGGAAGTATCAGAAGAAGGGGATCCCTCCTGGGCAGGTAGATCCTGCAGACTCCTCAAGATGAGCTGACTCAGGACAGAATGAGTAGGCTCAAGATCCTGACCAAATGAGGGTATGAGGGTAGGCTGCACGACATGAGATGATGGTTTTCCACCATTGGAGAAAATCCTTTCCACTACTTGGAAGGCCAGTGGAGGGCCATTGCCCTCTCTGCCTCCCTTGGAGCCAAAGCAATGAATGGCAGACAGCCAGGAGTCACACTGGAGCCATGTCCTCCAGAGGAAACCCTCTACTGGGTGACAAAGGAGGTCTTGTTTGGGTTCCAGAATCCATGGAGGACATTTCAGATGAGACCAGAGGAAGGAGAACCAAACCTGACAAGGCCAATAGGGGGCAATGAGGGTTACCGAGGACTTCAGATGCTTTGCTTTCTGGAGAACTTTGGGATCAAGGGTAGAAGGGATAAGCACAGAGGAGACCAGGGGGCCAATTGTGGACCAGAGCATTCCTTGGAGACTCCCCAAGAAGGGGAATCAGAGTGAAATAGTTGCTGCACTTGTTCTTCTGGGGGGATGCAAATAGGTTGCAGCAAGGTTGGCCCCAGTGGATGAAGATCAAGTCCACTACTGATTGATTGAGGGACCACTTGTAAGGGGTCAGAATGAACCTGCTAAGCTTGTCTGCTAAGATGTTGGATTTTCGTGGTATGTGAGTTGCAAGCAGAAAATGGTCCAAAGACATCGCCCATTCCCAAACACTCATGTCTTCTCTGCACAGCGGGTAACAGCAGGTTCCTCCTTGTTTTCTGATATACCACACCACTGACATGTTGTCTGTGTGAATCACAGTCATTCCTAGAGGGAAAACATTTTGAAAGGCTTACAAGGTGAGGAGGAGGACTGCTCTCATCTCCAGAACACTGATATGTAGCCTGGTCTCCATGTGTGACTACATGCCTTAGACCATATTTCCCTTGAAATGCCCCCCCACCCCAACTGGGAAGCGTTCATGGTCACCGTGGCTGAGGAGGAAGGAAGGAGGAATGGTCTGCCTATTATCAGGTTGTCCAAGAGCAACCACCATTGTACAAACCAAAGTCAGCTTGATAGGAACAGATGGAGGCTGGTAGAGTACAGACCATTGAACAGCCAGGGTCCATTGAAGGACACACATAAAATACTTTGAAAGAGGGACTAATAGGATGGCAGCCACCATAGATCTTACAGCCTAAAGTATCAGCCCTACCGGTGGGGAAGCTTGGCTTAAGACAGCTCTGAGATCATCTCTGACGTTCTGAATGCAATGAGGTGGAAGAACCGCAATCTGCTTCACTGTGTTCAAGGCAGCTTCAATGAATTCTAAACTCTGCATAGGAGATGGGTTTGAATATGTCAGATTTATAGTGATCCCCAGATGATTTGCAAGGTTAAAGAAATAATCCCTGGCCTGGAGTAGTTGATGCCTGGTTGGGGCAGTAAATGGCCAGTCTTCCAGATATGGAAACACCTGGAATCTGTGCAGCCTCAGACGAGCTGCGACTACTGCCATGCATTTGGTAAACACTTAGGGAGCTGTGGTGAGTCCAAAGGGCAGAGCTTTGAATGGAAAATGACTGGCTCTTAGCCAGAAGCACAGATGACATCTGGAGCATCTGTCTACTTTGATGTGATAGTATGCATCCTTTAAGTCCACTGAGAACATCCAGTCATCCTTCCGCAGCAGAGGTAGAATGGACTGAACCATCACCATTTGGAACTTCACCTTCTTTACAAGCAAATTTAATTTGCTTATATCCAAAATGGATCGCGGGTCCCTGGTTTTCTTTGGCATTAAAAAGAAGCAAGAGTAAGTTCTGTATCCTCTTTGTTAAGTCGGGGCCTCTTGGATGACTCTTTTTTGCAGTAGATTTAGAATTTCTGCTACTGCAAACTCTCTCTGACTGGGTGAGATGAGGAGTCTCTTTGACCTCTCTGGAGGACAAAGGAAAAAGGGGATAAAATAACCTCTAGATGTAATCTTTGGCATCCTCTTGTTTTGCGTTATATTGGTCCACGCAGTAGGGTGCAGACAAAAGAGACCCCTGACTACCTCAAGAGATGAACAGTAAGGCAGCACTTCAGAAGCATTGATAGGGTCTATCAGAGAAAGGTTCCCTAAAGCCCTGATTCTTTGGACCCCCTCTGCCCCTGGGGCAGTGTCTCCCATTGAAACTTCATTGTCTATGTTAATCTTGGAAAGAACCCTGAGATTTTCAGAACCAGGTTTTTTTTCCACTGCGCTGGTTTCTAGAAAAGGTACGCTGAGGAGTTGAGAACTTGACCCTGATGGCAAATAAGGTCTTCCTTCTTGCTTACTGTGGTTTAGGGTCTCTGATCAATGGACCAAAAAGCAAGTATCCATAAATGGGGCGTTGACAAAGGACGTCTTAAAAGGTTCCACGAAATCACAAAGCCTCATCCAGGTGTGTCTCCGAATAACAATGCCTGAGCTGGCTGCCCATGTGGCACCCTCTGTGGAATGGGAAATCAGCCTCATGGAAGAATTGAATGAAGATGAAAAAGTTGTCAGTCGGGGAGACATTTTTGAAAACCTCTGCAGACATGATCTCTGCTAAAGAGTCTGACAGTTCCTTCATCAGTTCCCTCTGCAATCGAGTAGATAGCTGCTCCAGTTAGTTCAACACTCTCAAGGAGAAAGTGGCCAAGGTGTAAATGAGCCTGTCCATCACTTTGGACTCCCTGTTTGGCGGATGGACATTGGAGGTCTGTTCAGTATGCTCCTTTTTGGTAGCTGCTCCCACAACCATGGCATCAACTAGAGTACCCTTGGTCCAATATGGTCTGTCCTTAGTGGAGATAAAAATTTGTTCAGGTGCTTAGGAATAAGTTCAATAGAGTCTGTCTCCACTGGGGGAACCACCCCGGATATAGATGGACCTGTCCCGAAAGCCTCTAGAAACACAGACTCCTCTGAGGATGGAGGTTGGGCTGAACAGCCACCTCTATGCCTCAGGATCTCTAAGATGTCATCAAAGGAGACGTCCTCTGGTGGTGATCTGGAGGATCTTTCCCCTTCATTGAAGTCTGTGTCCTTGGTGACAGACTCCAAGAGGGAGTCAATGTGCCTCATTTCGCACATCCTCTTCATAGGTTCATAGGTTAGTAGTGCGCTGACTGCCTTTGTGGGCCACTTTAAGCCTAGCCAGTTACCCCATGTAAGAATCAAACCCTGCACCTTATGTCTGTAAGGCAAACACCTTAGCCATTATGTCAACCTCCCACCTCTTATGAGGGATCTCCTCTGTGGGATGTTCAGGGGAGGTCTTGGAAGAGGAGGGGTCTCCCTCTGGGAGAAGTATTTAGAAGCTAGTTTGGACAGGCTAACTCTGTACAAGTATGACAGACTCAAGTCTCTGAGCCCAGGGAAGTAGAAAGGAGTGGTTGTAGCAGAAAGGCACTAGATCCCTATGGCTAGAGAAGGCCCTTTCTACAACTTGGAATGCCAAGGGGTCTGGTGAATCCCTCCCCAGTTCCACTGGAGCTGACGCTAATGAAAAAGAGAGGACAGGGATCCCTGAGCTCTGGGTTCCAGGTAGAATCAGACCCGAACTGTCCAGCGCTGAAGGGAGGAGACAGCTCTGACATAATGGAGCTGAACCACTCTCCCCAGATCTAATCGGGACATCCCAGATCTGAGACTCGCTGCGATCTGAAGACAATGGAGCTGAGGAGGTCAAGGCAATGGTCGCAGTGGAGGAAGGAAAGCTCCTCATACTCTACCCCAGATCTCCTGGTTGGCTACAATCCTGAGACTTTGATACCAAGTGATGGATCGGCAAAGGAGACTGAGCTTAGAGGGAAACACTCACAGAACTCAGAGGGGATGGAGCGGAAAAAAGCCCAGCTGGATCTGAGTCTTGAGAATCTTCCTAATCATCTTGTCCACATTGGCCTCTGAAAGCCTTCTAGAAGACCTGGATGATGCCACTGATGTAGGCCTGGAGTGCCTAGCAGGAGTCTGCTGCAGCCCGATGGAAGGGGCTGACTCAATGTCCAGCACTGGCGTGAGATCCCTAGCTGTAGGACCCATAGACCTAAGATCCGAGATGGCAGGAGCAGCTTCTGCATAACTTGAAATTAGGTAAGAACCAGATGGATCTGAAGAGTGCTTTGGATCCGCTGGAGCAGACATGGGCCAAGGATCCAAACTCGTCGGAACTGAAGGCCTCTGAACCTTGGAAGGTGGCTCCGAAGATGCCCTCAAAGACTTATGAGGGCACGTCTTAGAGTCAGAGGACCATGCCACACTCTTTATGGGGGTTTGAGTCCCTGGAGAGGAACTAGAAGCAGGCAAAAGACCCTTTAAAATCAGTGTGTTTCTGTGGTTGAATATAGCCCTGGGACTGAAGCTCCCACAAACAGACCAGGCCAACCACAGATACTTCTGAACCAAACAATAGACACACAAGGAATGGGCATCGGAATGCGGGAACTTACTGCCACATTCTGAGCACCTTTTAAAGCCATAGAGTTCCTCTGCCATAGTATCACTATCACACAACACCACAACACAAGAAAAGCACTGCAAGACAAAACAACTTCTGATCCAGAAAAAATCCAGAGACCAATGGCACATAACCAATAACTACTCAACTAACTAAATAACTAAACTACAACTACTTTTTTATTTTTTTATTTTTTACAGCAACAAGAGAGAAAGGGGAAAACCAACTGCCTAATGGCTACCACTAGAAAAATGCACCAAAGGCAAGGAACAAACTGCCATTCAAGAAGAAAGGTAGGATACACACACACACAATAATGGAAGGGGAGGAAATACAAGGTAGTATAATGTAAGAGAAGAAAAAGCACTTATCTGAGAAAAACACCAATAATTCTATGCAAACTTGTTTGAGCCTCAGCGACCACATATGACATTGCCGGTGGCAAACGAGATCGGAGGGAGTTAGTTGGGGGGGGGGGGTGATACATTGTAGGAAGTGGGAGGAGCCTGAGACTTGGATGATAGTCTGAAGAAATGTGGTTGAATCGAATATGAGGGTCAGATCCGTAACCCATCAGTGAAGAGGAATGAAAGAGGCAACATCAGATATTGTTACTCCTGGGACTGTCTTCACAATAATTTGTTTTATTTTGCTGTTCTTGGTATAGCTGCGAAATGTATAACTGCATCTGCATCTGCAGTGCTCTATAATTATTAGTATGTAATTTATGCACTTAAAAAGAGCTACATTTGTTAACTGTTGGCTATGACTGATATACTATGCCTACTAAGGAACTAAATTCATTAAATGTTGGTTATAAATGATATATTAAGCCTGATTTGACTTCTTACTATGAATACCTGCCTGTTGATCTGTATTTACACCATGGACCGGATTGAAAATTGCTTGTGTTTAGGCTTACTAGGTACTTGTGGTTAAGTATAGGTAAAATGGTTGCCAATGATTTTAAAACAACAGTCTGTGCTAAGCACAAACAGCTTGCAAATCAGTTTAAGCTGTTTGTGTTTGTGGCTAGTGTACAGAACCATCAAATAAAGTGATACAGGAATGGGAAACCAAAGCTGAACCAGCCAAAAATCTGACTGAGAGAACCACATTTTTTCTTTTGAGAACTTGCCCCCTGCTCACCTTGGCCAGGTGGGCCATTCATTTGCCTTTCATCACAGCTGAAAACATACCAAGGGTGGGCATTATTTAGACAGCTATCAGTGGTCTTACTTTACTGGCCATACCCACATGGCATATACCCAATAATACACTCCAGGCTTCAGCGATCAAAGGGCATCATAAAAGGAGCATCACTCAAGTCCACAGGTGACCTGACTCCTCAAGAATTCCCTACTCTTCCAGGAGCCAGCATTCCCATGTGGTCTACTGTCTCCAGTGGCAGTGCTACCAGTGGAATCTGGAACCTGGGTATACACATCTGCACACTGTCTTGAAGACGGGTGGTCCAGCAATGCCACATCATTGCTCCTTTCCCCTGCTAGTTCCAGCATGAGGCTGAGTTACTAATTTAACTCATATCACCAATGCTGCTGGTTGGAGAGCACCACAAAATGCACAAGAATGCAGAACAGACACTGCTGAAGCAGGCCAGAGCAGCTACAGTAAGCTGCAGCACTTACCTTCTATGCATAGTTTAGTCTCATTTTTTTACCAGGCCATACTCTATGCTTCTCAAACATATCTGCCCACAGTCTGACAGCACTGACACGTGACAGGATGACAGACACAGTGCATATGAAATTGCCTTGTAGCTTAGCATAGTTCAGTGAACGCAATTTAAAGTCTGATAGATGCCATGTCAATCTGCCTGGCAGACATTTTGAATACAATGTTATATTTTGAGTGTGCTGAATTTCAGACATTAGTTTGTATAATTCTGCAACTGTTTTGTGTCTGATTTTTTTATTTTACTTATTTGTTGGTTGGGTAAGCCCACTGAACACAACTGTTACTTTTTAGGGGTGACCCAGGAACACTGTGTGGTTAAGTGACTTGCTCAGTCACAAGACTCTTGGCTGGGGTGCCTTCTGTGTGGAGTCTGCATGTCCTCCCTAAATCCGTGTTGGTTTCCTCCAGGTATTCCGGTGTCCTCCCACATTCCAAAGACATGTGTCTGGAGCATTTCTTTCCTGGCCTCCACTGAAAATAGGCTCTGTCCTAGCTGGACTTTTCCAATCAACAAATGTTAAATTAAATAAATAAAATAAATAAATAAATACATAAAATGAAGGTGGAAAGAGTCAAACCCTGTACCCTGGACACAGGTAACAGCTCAGAACTTTAGTCTTCAGCAGTGTGAGACCACTTTTGTTTGGGTCACAATTGATAAGGGAATGCTTTGGATTAGCTCTTGTATCCTATGAACAACAATAAATAAATAAATAATAAAATTTATCTGATATTGTTATGTGAGACACAGCTACCAATGCCATTTTATGTGAGACACAGCTACCAATGCCATTATAAATGTTGATGGCTTGGTTTTGTTCTGCATCAACATGACAGACACTGGTACCACAGATGTTACAGAAGTGTATTACAGAAAAAAAGAATGTGAAAGAAGAAACACTTCAGAGATTACACATGAGTGGGAAGCATTTGGAGCAGCTGAATGAATAAATGAATATGCCTACCAATGCTGATGTAACAATATAATGCTTGGTTCACACAAATGCAGTCTAACCTCAGGGAAAATGTAAGGCAAATCTAGTGAGATACCAGCAATTGCGACTAGTGACTATATTAAGCAGCCTGTATCAGGTACTCATACAGATAACCATCTTATGTACATGAACAAATGTCAGCTGACATCACCTGCCCACTGAGTATATGTAGAAAAGAAATGATCCTGGAGATAACGGAAGTCTGGCCAGTATCAAAAAAACTACAAATTATACCTGAAAACCAAAGACTTGGTACCTGCAATTGGGATGTCAGTGACAACTGAAGAAACAAATGTCAGCAGAAGAGAAATATCAGCCACACAAAGAAAGAATAGTCCACGGTCCAATGTTTGTGCCATAATGCTCAGGACCCAAATGGTTTGGGGTTTTCAGCTAGGCTTGTTAGGGGCCTAGTGGCCGTTAGCCTAGTAAGAACCTATGACCCTATGAACCAAAGCCTGGTTGCACAATTTATGCATACAATGCAAAGGCCCTGGGAAATCCAAAGCAAAAATCAGGTACAGAACCATCTTTTAAGTTAGTTGAGGAATCATTACCAGTTTTCTAGTGCTACCTACTGTGTTTTGCTGAATGATTCCTTTCTTTCACTGGTGTTCCGTGTTTGTTCTCATAGGTTCATGGGTGTTTGCTAGGCTAACAACCACAAGGGCCTTTTTAAGCCTAGCCATGCATCCCAAATCTCTGACAAGTTCTGATACCCTTGATGAGTGTAAGCAGGGGTTTGGGAGATGAAACATTTACAAACAAGGGCCTGGGAAACGAACCATTTACAGGTTGCCTGTGTCCATTAGAGACGTAGGTGCCAAACCAGGGATGAATTTCCTGTTTCCCATGCAATTGCCAGGTTGCACTTGAATTGGGTTAGGGAGGAGCTCTGTTTCACATGGATGGGGACCCTGTTCCATAAACAGGGTAGTCTCTGGGATACATACCTGTCTCTCCAACAGGTTCTATTTATGTCACAGGCATGGTTTAAGTCAGTCTTTAGAATGGGTAATTCTGGTGCTATTTGTTTTGTGGATATGCAGGAGGTCCATTCGAGTGGGGTCTGACAATGCCCTGTAAGCCAGGTATAGCTCTCCCCTTAAAAGCCTGTAGGAGACAGAATACAGGGATAGGGCCTTGAAGAGGTCTGCCTAGGACATTTTACTTATGCCCTGTATTCGTTTAGTGAGGAACCTCTGTAGACATTCCAGTTGTTGGATATGCCTGGTTAGGTACGTACCAAATGGGGCACTGTACTCAATGACAGGTCTGATAAATGCCAAATACAGTGGAACAATGACTTCCTTAGACTTAGATGCCATACCTTTGTTAATAAGTTGCGCAGCATATAATGACTTCCTCACTACTGTGGTCACATGATGGTAAAAGGATAGATTACTATCTATGTCTGTCCCCAAGTCCCTGACTACTGGGTCAGCTCTAAGGGGTGTGTTGTCTATATGATAGTTACTAGGTTTGGATGACTTCTCAAAGGATACTATTATGCATTTCTTGGCATTTAGTTTTAGCCCATGACTCTGACACCAGTTGTTTGTCTGTGTCAGCCCATCCTGGAGAACATTTATGTCAATGTGGGATTCAATGATAGCTCCTAATTTGCAGTCATGTGCAAACTTAGTCAGCCAGTGACATTGGCCTTGGCTTCAAAGAAGTAAATGCCAAAAAGAAGCAGTCCAAGGACTGATCCCTGAGGGACTCCACTTGTGACTTGCCTCTTTGTAGAGGTGGCCTCCCCAATTCTAACTTCCTGGGTCCTGTCTGTGAGCCAGTTGGCTATTCACCAAGTGACATATGAGTTTGTACCTAACCTCGAGTTTGTCAACAATGCCCGAGTGGGGTATTGTGTCAAATGCCTTGGCCAGGTCAAGGTAGGCAGTGTGAACAGTATTTCCCTCATCCATTGCTTTGGTTACCTTCTCAAAGTAGTCCACCAAGTTAAGTAGGCATGATCTGCCCTTGATGAAACAAAACTGGGTTGGGTCCAGTGTCTGGAGGTTTACTATCTCTATTGATCATTTTCATGACAATTCTTTCCATGGCTTTACGTATAAAACTAATGAGACTTATGGGTCTGTAGTTTCCAGGGTCTGTAGATGGCCAACCTTTGTGCAGAGGGATGACTGTTGCTGTTCTCCATTCATGAGGCACAAAGCCTATTTGGAGGCTACAGTTAAATAGTACTTCCAGAGGCTCTGATAGGTCATGTTTCATGCTATTTAGAAGGTATCCTGGGATATTGTCTGGGCCCATTGAGTCAGTGTTCTTGGTCTTCGAGAGAGCATTAAGGACCTTGTCCTCACCTTAATTCTCCCAGTGTTAGGTTTTCTCTGTCCATTTTGCATGTCTTTTGCCTTCTTCCAAGGCCCAAGGCATCTTTTTTGTTCCAGCAGGAAGTCAAGTAGATCTATTTGTTAATCATTTTCTTACACTTTTCGCAGTACATGTGCTTTGAGCACGCATTTGTGTTAATTGTGTGGCAGTATGTAAACTGGAAAAGCTCTTGATAGTTGGTGTGTCAGCTTATTCATTATAACCACTGCCTATGGAAATCCCACATTAAAATTTGTGTTTCATATGTGCAACTCATAAGTTATAAAGATATAAGTAAAGAAACAATAACAGAAAGAAACAAATCAGTTAAAGAAAGAAACACAGGAACCTGCCCTTGCCTGCAATGTGTGTGAACTCATTAAAAGCAGTTTTTCATGGCAAAATGGAGTTATATCCCATAATGTGCCTTTGGGCACATTGGAGAAACAAATAAAGGATTTTTCGACTTGTGTTTGGAAGTATAGGAAGCTACAGCTTGAGGTGAGCTACCTTAAGGAATGTCTTCAGCTGCATATTATTCCCAGAGTCCTTTGATCATGGAAGTATCCAACGAGGCTTGTAAAAGGCTCTGACTTGCATGTGGAGCTCCTTAGTTTGTTTGACAGGCACAGAGCAGAGCTGTTGGAGGTACTGATTAAATTTTATAATAAACAGATGGATATTTTGTTATTGGACATGGACAAATTGGACAATAGCATTAAGAACACTTTATTGTTTCAAAGAAATGTGAGTAATTATAATACTTATCTTTTTAAAATAGAAAAAGATATATCTGTGTTAAGGGACAAAAAAGCTAAAAAGATAAGTAGAGGTAAAAATGAGTATGATACTAGTTCTGCCTACCCCCCCCCCCACACACACACCCATGTGTGGGACCTTCTGCCCTTAATCGGGAGAATGTGCAGGTTGTTAATGACCTTGTGCAGATAATGATATTAGGGACTCTAATTCTTATGTTGATGAAATTAATGATGATGTTATTGTAGAGGATGTCCCTTTAGACGAAGTTCCCCCTCTGAGAACGTCACAAAGGATTCAGAATTGAGAGACCCAGGGGGGGTTCACAGGCCAGAATGGTTGGAACAATGAACCTCAACGGAATTATTATGCACCGTACCAGAGTTGGTAGGGCAGGAACAGGGGGAGGGGGAGACTGAACAATTGGAGGGGCAGACCATGAAAATTGTGTGTAATGAGCATCAGGATTTTAAAGTGTACAACTATAGTTTTATAGATATTAATCAAACATGGGCAGATTTTTTAGAGAAGGGAATGACTTTTGTGCCCATCAGGAGAGCGAATATTGAGCGCACAATGTTGGATTTTAAGATGTTCATTAGGAAACTCAACTGTGCTTTTCTCTTCAGCAAATTAACTGGGAATGTAGGGTCTCTTATTCATAATGGTTTAAAAAGGCCCAGTGTGTTTGTTCCCCCAGTGCACCCAATGGTCACAATATTTGAAAAGTTGTGTGAAATGGAGTTTAGAGAATGTTTGAGGACTGCATTGGTACCTTCTGTTTCTAATCTGACTGATAACGAGGCTCAATTGTTAAAAGTTATTTTGGATAGTAAACAGTTGAGAATTATGAAACCAGATAATGGTGGAGGGATACATGTGATTGTGGTTTGGAAGAGTCGTGAATAGCTACAGCTTAGGTTTGGCATTCTGATGGTTACCAACGTGACTTAATTGAAATATGCAGTTATAAATCCATTCTGCACTTGCACTCAGTAAAGTAGAAATATCGGATGAGGTGAAGACCAACCATTACTGCTGCTGAGGAACCGTTAGTCTTGCAGGAGGTACTAGCTGGTGTGTGTGTTTGGATGATTTAGCTGCTGCCAAAGAACCGTTAGCCATGCAGAGCTTACTGGTTAATGTGATGTCTGAATTTTAGTCTTCTGTCGACCACGGTGGAAGCCTTTTTAGCTTGGCCTGCCTTGGACATGGCCGGGCTGTATCTTTAAGGCATTTGGATTCTCGGGGTGTGTTTGACTCACTGTGGCCAAGGGCTTCTTTTCTGGCTCTTGGTGTGTGCTGTGGTACCCAGAACATGTCCTAGCAAATGGATGAGGAGTTGAGGCTATAGATACCGGGGCTATAAAGCTTATTATAGTCAAACTTGGATCCACTGTCCTTTTTGGGAATCCATACTTCTGCGTACTGCTGTCAGTCTGTGTGGTGACTATTTTTTTATGTGACTGTTTACAACGGATGGACCCTCTAAGCCGTTGGAACAGCTACAACAGTGTGCAGTCCAGTGCTGTACAAGGTGTATATTCTAAATGTAATTTATAGGGGTGATAACCTCGGATGCATGCTGTCAGCATTTTTTCTCTTATTGCCTCCATCCTCAGATTGTACCCTTGCCATTTTTGGAGTCAGAGGCGTCAGTTCTGCTGTTTAAGACTCTCAGATTTGGAGGGAGATTACTTGCATGTTATCAGAAACTGTAAGAAAAAGTAGCCCTCTATGCACCGCTATATCCAGTTTTGCAGATTATATGTGTTCAATTAATCTGTCCGCATCTACTTATATGTCGCAGTTTGTTTTTCCGTCAGATGATTGCAGTCTGCTAATTAAGGAGACCGTGCTTTGTATTACGATTAAGACAAACTTTGCTTGTAGTCTTACTGCTGGGACCTTTTGTGGCTGCTAAATTTTCAAGTATATTTTGTTTATAAAGAATATATATTTTGTGGTATATTTTATTATCTCTTTATTTTTTCAAGATATTACCTGTCACATTTCAAACTGCTTTACATACTGCATTGCTGTAACCATTGCCTACACCTAACACTAAAGATGTTGCCACTTCCTTTCCTCTTCCCTCTGCTACTAACACTGACATACATCACATCTTATCACACACCCCCTGCAATTCTCCCCTTACCCTCCACTCGGAACTTACATCCCTCCCAAAATCTATCCAGGTCCTACCACACTCCTTTGTGCCCACACTCACTGCACTCTACCATACTATTTTTTTCTTTAAAACTAAATTACTCCCCTCATCAAAACAAATCCCAAACTTAAAATCCAAATTTCTGTATCCTCTCCCTCAACCTAACTCTTTACTCTCTATCCTGACAACACTCCTGCTTTCAGGTGATATGGACCCCAACCCTGGTCCTAATAACCAACTCTTATCTTCCAACTCCTCCACTCCATCTACTATCACTACTATTTCTTCCCCCCCACACCTCTAGCAATCCCACTCTCACTAGTACCTCACCATCCACTCTCACTTCTACACACAGAATCAAAAGACTAAAATTCTTCTCCCTTAACATCCAGAGCATCTGCAACAAAGTTCCTGAACTCCACACACTCATAGAACTCTATACCCCCCACATCTTAACTCTCTCTGAAACTTGGCCAAAACCCCACAGCCTCAATTCAGAGATCTGCCCCCCTGGTTTCAATATCTACAGACTGGATAGACCTAGCAAAAAGGGAAGTGGTGTCTCCATTCTCTTTTCTGACTCTCTCAATATCTTACCACTTACAATTATCACTCCCACCTTCCACCCTGCAGAGCTACTCATAGTAACCTGTCATCTCAACAACTACCAAAAAATGGCCATAGCCTCAATCTATATCCCACCAGGGAATAATATCACCATCCTTGGAGACATCTTATCTTGGTGTTTTCTTCACATCCCCTTTGAAACTATCATACTTGGGGATGTAAATATAGACTGGAACTCAGTTAACTCTACTACACCATCTCATAGTCTCAACCTACATGGTTTTATTCAGCTTGTCTCCTCCCCTACCCGCCTTGGTAAAAAACACTCCAATTCTATCCTAGACTGGATTCTCTTAAATTCTCCTAATTTGTACCACCAGCCAGGTACACTATCTGACTCCATCAGTGACCACCTACCTATCCACATTACTAGGTACTGACCCAACCTCACTAGTACTCACCTCTTAAAATACATCCGCAACCAAAGAAAATTCAGTACCACTTCCTTCAACAAAATTCTCTCAAATATTAACTGGTCCTGCCTATACTCTCTACCTCTAAATGATGCAGTTAGCTACTTCAACCAGACATTCCTAAACATGCTCAACTCTCTTGCCCCCATCAGGAAAATAAAAGTCAAAGCTAAACATGCCCCCTGGCTATCCGAAGAAACTTTCCACCTTATGCATAAAAGAGATGCCACTTGGAAACAATATCAGAAAAGCAAATGTCCTACCCTCCTACAATCTTATAGGGAACTTAGAAACCTTACAAAAAAAGTCAACCAGGACAAAAAAAAGTTTTACCTGTCTGACCAATCTCTGCAAACTACTAACCCCCAGAAGTTCTGGTCAACCATAAAAACTCTTCTTAACCCTGGCTCACCCCCAACCTCCAACCCTTTTTCCAATCAATCTCCCTCAGATACCGCCATCCATTTAAATCACTACTTCATTGATGCCATTTCTAAACTAGTATCTAAGACCTCTAATAACCCCAACCCCACCTCTAAATCCACTTCCAGTTCTGTCACTTCAATTACCAGACACACACCTTTTTCACATTCCCAATCTGACTCCACTAACCTCTCAGACCCCTTCATGCTCAAACCTGTCTCTGTTAGTTATATTAAATCTCTCCTCAGTAAACTCAAATCTTGTTCTCCCGCCCCTGATAACCTACCTCCCCAGTTCCTTTAACTTGCTGCTAACTCAACCGCTCAGTCCATGAATCCACTGTCCCCTCTATTTGGAAGGAATACTTCACTATCCCACTACATAAAGGAGGTAACTCCACAGAATCATCTAACTTCCGTCCCATTGCTATTTTTCTCCCCTCTCCAAAATTCTTGAAAAGAGTATCCATTCTCAACTGCTTTCCCACCTTACTCAAAACAATCTTTTAACCAACACCCAGCACCGTTTCAGGCCCAAACACAGTACTATCACTGCACTCTTATCCTTCTCTCATACTGTAGCTGAGGCCAAAGGCAATAATAAACTTGTGTCCTGCCTCTTCTTAGATCTCTCAAAGGCTTTCGATACTGTCTCTTACAACCTTCTACTTCATAAACTTTCTCAGCTGAACATTTCCATCCCCACTCTAAATTGGTTCTCAAGTTACCTGTCCAGTTGCCTACAAGCAGTTAAATGGCAAAATTCCTTCTCACCCTTTCTGCCATTTCCTCAAGGTTCAATTCTTTGTCCCCTCCTTTTCAACCTCTTCACCAATGACCTACACACTTCCAGCAACCTCTCCTCTATCATACAGTATGCAGATGATTCAACTCTGATCTCCATTTATGACTCTATCAATAACCTCCACCATATCACCCAATCTTCATTTCACTCTATTGAGAAGTGGCTCTCCAATAATCAACGTATCCTGAACCCCTCTAAAACTAAGCTCTTACTATTCCTACCTAAAACACTAGCCCACCACAAATCCACCTTTCTCATATCCTCTCTAAATGGCACCATCATAACACCAGACGTACACACTAAACTCCTAGGTGCCATCATAGATGACCAGCTCAAACTAGACATCCACATACTTCATTCTATAAAGAAAACACACCAAAAACTGGGCATGCTATACAGAAACAGCAAATTCCTGACCCTCAACTCAAAACTACTGCTAGCCCAATCCTATCTCCTCCCCGCCCTTCTCTATGGCTCCCCTCTATTTTCCAATCTACAAAATAACCTGCTGGCAAAACTAGACCAAACCTATAACAAAATTGCTAGATTTGTCACCAGCAGCCCCTATAAATCCCATCACTGCTCTGCTCTCATAAAATTACACTGGCTAGAATTCCCACACATTCTGACCAAATGTCAGCTGATCCAAGCTTTCAGAATTCTTAATTCAAACTCTGACAGTCCATCTCTGTCCAACCTGATCTCCTGGTACACCCCTCCCTGATCCCTGCGCAGCTCTGATAAACTCTTATTACAAGTCTATAAACCCAACAAGAACATAGGTAAAATACTTTATAAACACTCCATCTCCCTTATCTGGAACAATCTTCCAGTCCATATTAGAAGACATACCTCCCTTCCTAACTTCAAACATGACCTGATAGTGTACCTCTATAACAACCCTTTATGTACCTGTTATCCTACTTAACCCCTCCCTCTCCACATACCCACTTCACCACTAAGTCTGATCTATCAGACCTTTTTCCTTTTTCTATAACTTACTTTATCCAACTGCTCTTCTTTCTGTACCCTCCATCTAGTTCACTACATCCCTCCTCTACTACTATCTTCTTTTGCACCATTCCCCCTTCTGACCTATGGTCCCTTGTGCAGTCACCCCTCTATACTTTTTACTCTCACTCTACTTTCCCTCAATTCTGAAGCCCCTGCACTTACACTTTTCTTCTTCTAGCCACTAATCTAATTATACCTTGTTTCTTTTCATTATATTACCTACAACCTTAACTTCCTTCCTGCTTACCTGCTGGATTTATTATTGTTGTTTCCCCTGTTACAACCGATTACTACACTTTTTGTATATATAGCTATGCACTATTCCATTCAGTACATTATGTTCTTCTTATCCATTGTATCCATAAGATTGTTTTGCTCTTTAATATTGTTAATTTATCTCTATTTGTATGTATTCGTATGTCTGTTTGGGGCTTTTCCCCTCAGGTCTCCACTGAAAAAGGGTAAATTCTTACCCAGCTGGACCAACCCGGTTAACAAATGCGAAATAAAATAAATAAATAAATATGAAGAAGCATCACTGAATGAAATTAATATAGCTTTCAGGAAAATTGATATTGCCTTAGAGGAGCTGGTATTGGACAATATTATTATCTTGGAAAACTATAAATTTGTAACTGTGCCATCCCACAAGACCCCCACCAAATTTGGAATACGTAAGCTTCATAAACATGTGGTGAATCCCCTGTTGTGTCCTATAGTAGATGCCAAGGCATCTAAGACCTACTGCTTGGCAAAATATGTTGATTTTCATACACAAAGAATTTTTAAGGACAGTCCTTGTATTCTTAAAGATTCATGGGACTTTTTGGCAAAAGTTAAAAATGTTGAATTTGATAAGAACTTAATCTTTGTCACATTTGATGTGCAGGATTTGTATTCAGTGATCCCGCATGGGATAAGTGTTGAATGGTTCTATAAATACTTATGTTGCTATGCAAGGATGGATGTGGATAGAGCCTATGTACTAAGGTGCTTCATGGAAATGATTTTAGAGAACAACGACTTCATATTTGAGTCATATTTTTAGACAAAAAACTGGTGTGGCTATGGGGGCTATTTGTGCCCCTACCTTCGCCAATGCAGTTCTGAGCCATTGAGAGCACAACTTTGTGTTAAATTCTGAGTTTAGGCATTGTTGGGTATATTATGGTAGGTACCTGGATGACTTAATTTTCTTTTGTAAGGATAGCTTGGACAAACTTGACAGCTTTTCTGAGTACGTAAATGCAACTACTACCTTCCTTAAGTTCACCTGTAATGTTCAACAAAATGAGGTGAATTTTCTGGATGTGACCATTAGAAAAATGTTGATAAAGAAGTGTTTGAATCTAAGATATTCAGGAAGCCTACCTACTCAAACAGAATGGTATCAGATGATGTCTTTTAAAAAAAAAGGTGAGTTCCTTAAATCAATGTTTATGGTGAGAGGTTACCCAGAAGAATTTGCGTTGGAAATATTTAATGAGGTCTGTATAAAAAGGGCCCTTGGATATTTTGCACCCCTCTTAAAAGGTGGAAATTTGAATGCACTTTCGGGGAAAGAGAGTGGTGAAGACGATGTAGTAAGTTTTGAAAGGGTTTTGGTCTTAACTTACAATAGTAAATTTCATGTGTTGGCAGCTATAGTTGAAATAAATTGAAGAATTGTTTGTTTAGATGATGATTATAAGAAGATTGTGGGGGAAAGACCAAAGATTGTATACAAAAATGACTTATCCCTTAAAAACTTATTTGAAAGAGGTACTTCTTTAATGAATGAATGTTGCATGAGAAAGTGTGCCCATTGTGCACAGTGCTCTTTCATTTTGGAAGGAGAGATCTTTATTGTACATGGGTTTGGTAAAATAAGACCTATAAAAAGGTTTTCATGCAACAGTAAAAGTGTAGTATATCTGGCATTGTGTGAAGGATGTGTCGCATTCTATGTTGGTAAAACTAAATTAACTTTAAGAAAAAGGATTTACCAGCATGTCTACAACATTGGCAAGGGGGATGAAAGAAATGCATTGTTTAAACATCTAAGCAACAACCCACAGCATGATTTTAGGTTTGTGGCAATAGATTAAGTGGATTTGGGAGAAAGAGGGGGACCCTGTGATGAGTTTTTGGAATTTATGGAGCAAATGGCAGTTGAAGCTGAATGCTACTACTGCCCCAGGTCTAAATGAAGTCCTGTCACTCTGAAGTTAAAAGCAGCTTATTTTTTTTAAAATAGAAAAGTGTTATTCAATGCTCTTAGGTTTTTGCACTGCACTGATGTTTTATGAATTTTTGTGGTGTCTTTATTATTTATTTTTTGTTCGTATACGCAAATGTTAAAAAGATTTTATTATAGTTTTTTATGTAAGTTCTCAGGGCAGTTCTGAGAATGTGTTTTAGATTTGTACTGGTTGTCGTGGTGCTGTTGACCATAAGGGAGGAGTTTAAAATGAGGTTTAATTTGTTGTAATTATGTTTGTTATATAAGGGGTATGGATGAGTGAGTTAGTCATTCTGATGAAGTCCTGGTTTGCATTGCAGACGAAAGCGCTAAAATAAATGACATTGTGGATTTGGCTTTGGTTCATGCTTTCAGTGTTCTATTCTAAGTTTGTGCTTGTTTGGATTTATTAAAGAAAAAAAGATACAACTTTGCAAAAACAAAAGTTATGTACTTACCATAATTATACATATGTGTTGTTTGTTTTCACCCTTCCTCAACCAATGGGTCTCAGATCTGACCTTGGATCTGACTTTGACTACTTCATTAGAGTTTGGCTCTGTAGCTCAAGCTCCTTCCCTTAACCATAATCTTCTCTTCTCCTGACTTACCTCATATTGAGTTTGCCCTCTAGTCAGCCAAGTATTGTATACCAAAAAGGTACCCAGCCGTCAGCATATTTTACATTAAGTTGTATATCAGCTACAGCAGAAAGAAGAAAAAGGAGCAGAAGAAGACTTGAGCTCATCCAGCAAAGCTGACAGGAAATACTCTCAGGACATACCAGGAGCTGACATGAAAGGAACTTATAAAATAAGAAGGGGGCTGTAGATCAGTAGGTTGAGGAAGGACAAAAATAGATAACACAGATGCATGGTTATGGTGAGTATGTAACTTTTATATCTGATGCTGTCTTTTTTATCTGTTTCTCAACTGATGGAACAGAGTCCCCAGCTACAGTAACCATGGATGGTCACCAAGGAAGGATATTCCAGAATGCAGCAGAGTTAAATGCTGCCCTGTTCCTACATAAGATGTCCAATCTGTAATGAGCTATAAAGGTATGAGTATTGGACCATGGTGCAGCTGCACAAATGTCATACATAGAAGCTCGGGACCTAAAGGTAGTTGATGTGGCCATAGATCTGGTGGAATGAGCCTTAGTCCTTTATTTTTATAGACAAAAGAAATGCAATCAGTGAGCCATCCAACAGTTAAGGTTAATTTAGATACTGCTCTCCCCAATTTAGCTTTGGAAAAAGAAACAAACAATTGGTATGATTTTTCTAAAATCTGGTTCTGTCAATATAGAATCTAAGTTTCTATGAACGTTTAACAGAGATAGCATGTATTCTCCCTTGTTGGAAAAACTCAGAAGGAAAACAGTTAGATTGATAGATTGGTTGACAGTTGTCTCTGACACCACTTTGAGTAGAAAAGAAAGGTTAGTTTGAAGGAATACCCTATCCTTATGAAAATTCAGATATGATGGCAGGGAAGAAAGAGCTTGGAATTCTGATACTCATCTAGCTGAGTTTTCTGTGATAAGAGCTTTAAGTCTACCTTGGCTGAAGGCTTAAAGGGGAGCTGGGTCAAAACTTGAATGTTGAATCCCACAGCGTAGTGGGGGTGCTTAATAGGTTCATAGGTTCATAGGTTCATACTAGGCTATCTGCACTAGGGCATTTATAAGCCTAGCCAGAGTGTGTGTGGCTTTCACCACCCCTTAGGATGAGAATAATATACCCATTAATTTGCTGTGCCTCTGTCCAGCAGTGATACAGAGATGATTCCCGGGGTAAACCTACGATCTCCCATCCACTCGTCAAGATTTCTCTTGAACAGAGTCAGTGAGGGGCTCTGCCTCACATGGACTGGGATTCTGTTCCATAGTGTAGGGAGTCTCTGGGTGATGAATCTGTCCCTCCAGCACGTCCTATTTATATCCGTGTTGAGGTTTAAGTCTCTTGCTCTCGTGGCTCTGGTGGATTTGGATTTTTTGAGGTGGAGCATGGGAGGTTGAAGTAAAAAGCTACCATTAAGAAAGGTCTTACATAATCTCAGAGAGGCCAAAGAAGAATGTTTTTGTCTAAGTAAAAATCAGAAATGGCAGCAAATTGGATCTTAATTATTGAGTAACTAGATCTGTTACTGAAAATGGAAGCAAGGAAGTCAAGAACAGCTAGGAGAGGTGCTGAAAATGGGTCTGATTGTCACTGGAGGGACCAAATAAAAACCTTTTCCATCTGTTCTCGTAAATCTTTCTGCGAGAAACATTCTAGGAAGATGTAAGGATGTGACAAACAGGGAAAGAAAGCCTGGAGTTTCTAGCCTCACTGAAAGTGGAGAAACCATGTGGTCAATTTGAGGGTTTGAATATCCAGGTGAGGTATTCTGGATAGACGAGATAGAAGGTCTTGGGAAGGATCCAACATCCATGGAGGGTGAACCAGGTGAGGCCTCAGAAAGGGGAACCACACTTTTTGAAGCCATAATAGTGTAAAGAGGATTACGTTGCTTTTCCGCTGAAATGCTTTCTGAAGAAATTTGGGAATGAGCGGAATAGGAGGAAAGGCATATAGGAGACTGGGAAACCAACAGTGAATCAGAGAGTCTTCTGGTGACTGCCCCTCTGGAAGGATCAGGGAAAATTAACTGCTGCACTTGAAGTTGAGGGGAGAAGCAGGCAGGTCACAGCATGGTTGACCCCATTTGCAAAATATAATTTCCGCCACCAACTGATTGAGAGACCAGTCATGAGGAAGCAAAATGGACCTGCTCAATTTCTCTGCTAGCATGTTGGACTTTCCTGGAATACACACTGCCAAAAGAAAGCAGAGATCACCCCTTGCTACAGTCTTATTGCCTCTCTACATAGGGGGTAGGACTGGGTTCCTCCTTGTTTGCTGAGGTACCACTGACATGTCCTGAACAGTAACTGTCCCTAGAGGAAGAACATTTTGAAATGTCTGCAACACCAGTAGGACTGCTCTCATTTCTAGGATACTGATATGAAGACTGACTTCTAACTGAGACTGAAACCAAATGCCTTGGACCTTTCGTCCCAAGTAATGCACCCCCCACTCTAGTTGGGAGGCATCCATTGTTACTGTGGTCTTGGGAGCAGGAAGAATAAAAGGGCAGCCTAGTGAAACCTCTTCTGCATGAATCCACCATGCTATGTGTTGTTTTCAAATATTTGTAATTCAAATAGGTGCAGTCAGAGAGTGATGCCCTAGTGACAGTTGTACCTCAATGGTCCACTGCAGTACCCTCATGTAAAATCTTGCCAAAGGTACTAAAACTATTGAGGCTGCCATTGATCCAAGAAGCTGTAATACCAGTGTGGCTGCAGGGGAAGGAAGAGAGAGAGAATGTGTAGTTCTTGATTCCATAGATTGCTTAACCTTGTTAATGGTAAACTTGCGATCTGTGCCACAGTATCCAGACGAGAACCAATGAATTCCAGGGCTTGAGTAGGGGAGAGCTGAAACTTGGCATAGTTCACTGTGATGCCCAGTTGAAGACACAGATAGATCAAGTAATCCTTGGCGGGAATCAGTAGAGGCTTGGTGGAAGCAGAAACAATCTGGTTGTCCATGTAAGTAAACAAAAAACAAACTTTAAAACTCCAAGAACGAATGGAAGACACTGCAAGACACACAGAGTTTATATATAATATGAAGTATAAACAGATAAGCACTTTTGTCTTTACACAGTAAAAAGACTTCTTCAGATTAAAAAAACACACAAGAACAGAGTATTTAAAATCCACTCTATGAAGTCACATGACCAGCAGTTGTTATCTTAAAGTTACAATATGCCATTTGACTAATGTTAGAAAATAAACTAAAACTTCATAGTCCCAGAGCCATCTAAATAAAAAACATCTAGATAAAAGCAATTTTTAACAGTCATTACTAAAACTGTCAATACACTTCAACAAATAAACACATTTATTGTTGATAGGCTTTGGTTTTAAGCAAACACGTAATAGAAGAAATTGCTTTACATTTTAAAATGCTATATAATAGTGATATTACTTTATTACAGGGTACAATTTTAGAAAGAGTGGAATGTTTACATAATGATGAAGATGTTTTGAAGCATAAGTTATTGTATAAGAAAAGTATTTATATTTTGAAATATAAAACATTGGCGCCTAAAGGCTTAAATAATGATTTGAATTGGAAGTGTTTACTTTAAGGGGGTAATTAACTATGTGGTATATAAAAATGTGTGTATTTTGTTGAGTGTTTGTTATTCCTTGACGGTGGAAACACCGAAGCGCTAGAATAAAAAACAGAAATCTTGCTTTGCTGTTTGACTTTTTGTTTACCACAGTCGGTGTTTTCTTTTGGGTCAGAGTTGTTTGTGTTATATTGGAAGGAGGAAGGAGAGTGTTTAAGTAATAGAAGAAAGTTCATTCAGACTTGGGCTACTGCTTGCATTAAAATTTCTCTGCCGCATTAACTCTTTCTTTTCCAGCAGCACCCCCCCCCAACCCAATGGTTTAATTCTACCTGTTCAAGCACCAAGCACTGTGAATTTAAATTCATATTCCGGGCAAGACGTAAGGTGCTTAGACAATGCATTAATTTTGCTTTTGTTCTGTACTGCACATAAATGTTCATAAATTCTGTCTTTTAACATACGTTCAGTCTTTCCTACATGGAAACTTTCACAGCCTTGACATAGGGCTAAATAAATGACCCCTTTTGACATACATTTGTATCTACCATTGACTTTAAGGTGTTCACCCTTTACTACAAATGTGTTAACACAATAAATGTTTCTGCAGTATGTGCAACTACCACATTTAAACCTACCATAAGTATGTCTCTGATTGTCTTCCTTAACGGTGAATTCTCAAATTTTCTTAAAACTAAGTCTCTTTCTGTAAATAACTAATGGGCTGTTGCCAAGTTTTTCCTTAAAATCTTTATTTTCAATAAAAATACTCTAGTTTTTATTCAAGCCCCACTTGATGTAGTTGTGGTCTACAGAAAAAGTAGTGATAAATCTAGCCTTGTATTTTGGATTCTCAACCCTGTTGAAGGGATGGTATAAACCACTAGTTATAATGTCCCCTTGTGTCCTAAAATGTTCCCTGCTAAGAACAGGGATAATGTAGTTGTTGCCCCTTTTCATCACCACTTCATTAATAGAGCAGTCAATAAAACTTTCTGGATAGCCCCTTTTTAAAAACATTTCTTTTAAGTTGTTACACTCATCCAGAAAGTCAGAAAAAAATGAAACCATGCATGCTGCTCTAACAAACGGGCCTTTTACCACAGCCTTTTTTTCCGTGCTACAGGATGTAAGCTGGAATACTACAAAAAAAGAATTAGAGTAAGTTGGTTTCCTACACATTTAGGAAATAATTTTCCTGCTGTTATAATTTTTTACCAATTTTACATCCAGGTAAGAAATTTCATCAACACCTATGTCATGAGTAAACTTCAAGAATGCAGTGGTGTTGTTTAAATAATGTAGGAACAAGAGAATATTATTGTTGTCATCTTTCCATGCAATAAAGATATCATCCAGGTACCTCGTACAGAGGCACCATAATTCCTTATTCATACTGTTCAGGATAAACTTGTTTTCCCATCCCATTCCCACACACAGATCCCATTGCCACCCCTTTCTCCTGAAGAAAAAAATGATTTTCAAAGTAGAAGTAATTATTGTGCAGTACAAATTCTAAGAGCACAACCAGCAGGTTAATCCTATCTTAGGGTAAAGCACTATTTTTACAAAGAAATTCTGTAAACCACTGGACCCTGATGGTAAAGAGAATCACAGTAAACAAATCTTTCACATCAGTGGTAAAAACCATAAGTCTTTCATTGAACTCAAGATTATTGCACTTGCTCAAAAAATCCCAAGAGTCCTTACACACACATACTTAACATTTTGCACTATGCCTTTACAATAAAATTGAAGTATTTTGCAAAAGGGGAAGTGATCGAACATCTAGCGTCCACAATAGGACACATTGGTAGATTTTCCTTGTATTTATGAATTTTTGGTACCCCAAATTTCATGGGTACCTTAGGGTCTTTCAAATACAAAAAAAAGTATTCTTGAATAGTGATCTGTCCTTGTGTCAACATGTCATACAATGCTGAATATATTTTAGCATATGCAATATTTAACTCATTTCGTGAAACTTGTCTATAAGTGTATTTAAACAAAATGCTGTACATCTTGACAACATAAGCATTATTGTCCATAGGTACAACCCCAAACCCCCTTGTCCAGTTTCATGATCCTAATGTGAGAGGATTTCAAGAAGTCAAAAAAAGCTAATTTCTCTCTTGTAATATTAGAACCTACAAAAGCAGTTTTTTTCATTTAACAAGCTCTCAGATCTAACGCATGCATTTTTTCAAACACACTTAACAAGGGATGGAGGGGTAGGTTACAAACGCTGGAAAGTTTTAAACCTGGATGTTGTATATCATTATTGTCAAACAAGACAGTCAGATTTAATTTATGCACAAACATTTTCAAGAATATTAGCACTTGAACTAGATTTATCCTTTTAGCCTTCACAAAAGTAAAACCTTTCGAAGATAAGGTAAGGAAACACCCAGAATCCTGCAGTCTCAGGTTATCTACAACCACTGCTATGCACTTGGTGAACACCCTAGGAGCTGTGGTGAGACCAAAGGGTAGACTCTGAACTGATAGTGACTGTCTCCCAGCCAGATGTGTAGGTATCTCCTGGCCTGCCTGTGTGTCTTCATATGGGAGTACACATCCTGGAGATCTATAGAGCTCATCCAATTGTCCTTTCACAACAGTGGCAGAATGGACTGAACGGTGACCATCTGGAACTTCATGTGTTTTGCAAATTGATTTAGATTGCGGAGATCCAAAATTGGTCTTAGGTCCCCTGTCTTCTCTGGAACTAAAATGTATCATGAATAGGTTCTGCACCTTTTTTTGGCCTAAGCAGACTGCTTGGATGACCCCTTTTCTCTGCAGCTTTTCTATTTCTATGGTTGCTGCTTCCGTCTGACTGTATGGAACACTGTGAATTATTTTGGCTTTTGGGGAGGTAGAAGAAAAAATGGTATGTAATAACCTCTGGATATTAGCCCAAAACAACACAATACCAGAGATAAAAAGACAAACTGCAGCAAACAAAATAGTAGAAAAATAAAAACTCAGTATGTCCACCAAGGCTTCAGGCATAAAAAGTCCAGTAAATAGTAAAAAAAAAAGAAGTTATGTACTCACCATAAAGTTCCATCTGAGTAGTTGTACTTCACTTGTCTTCAACCTGTGGGAATACGGATCCGTATCGGATCCGGGCCGGCAAAAATTACTAGCATCAGCTCCGAGCTCCAGACACCTCCCCTTACCCATAATACACCTCCATTGCCTTCCATCCCTAGATCGAGTTTGCAGAACTTATACTTAGAACTTGACCTGATAACATACTTGTGACCTATACTACAGCCCGTAGGCTGAACATGCGCCAAAGTCCTTGGGAAGGAGGGAGGGATGGCTGAAGATAAATGAAGTACAGTTACTCAGATGGAATGTTATGGTGAGTACATAACTTCTTTATCTGAAGTAGTTTACTTCATTTGGTCTTCAAACCTGTGGGACAGAGTCCCCAGCTACTAAACTCCTGGGAGGCCCTCATGGAAGGATATTCTGGAGCACTGCGGAGCCAAAGGATGCTCTCCTTCTCGATATCAAATCCAATTTGTAATGGGAAATAAATGTATGAGATGAGGACCAAGTAACTGCAGAGCAAATGTCATCCAAAGACACCCTAGACCAGAAAGCTGCAGATGTAGCCATGGACCTAATGGAATGAGCTTTAACCTGACCTGGAGGAGACATGCCTTTGTCCTTATAGACCTGCAGGATGCATGAAGAAATCCATCAAGCTATAGTGACCTTGGAAATATGTTTTCCCAAAAAGGGTCTATAGAATGAAACAAACGATCAGATTTATGAAATTTTTTTGTCCTGTGTAAATAGAATCGTAACTGTCTGTGAACATCCAACATGTGTAGCTTGTATTCCATCCTGTTGATAAAACTGGGAAAGAACACAGGCAAATTTATAGGCTGATTGATATTGACTGGTGATGCCATTGTAGGAAGAAAAGATGGGTTGGTTTGAAGGGAAACTCTATCTTTATGAAAAATCATGTACGGGAATTTTATGGACAAGGCCTGTAATTCCGAAACCCTTCTAGCAGAGGTAAAAGCAACCAGAAAAGCTGTTCTCCACGATAGAAATTTTAGATCTGCAGTTGCAGCAGGCTCGAAAGGCGGGGTGAACAGAGCTTGGAGAACCATAGTAAGGTCCCACGGGGGGACAGGATCTTTGACCAGCGGGCGTAGCAAAAAAGTACCTTTAATAAAGGCTTTACGCAGTCTAGAAGATGCCAAGGATGCAGAATTCTTGTCCACATGAAAATGAGAAATGGCAGCCAACTGAACTTTGACAGTAGAAGAACTAGCTCCATGCTGGAAAATTTCAGCTAGAAAATCAAGAATGGCAGAAATAGGAGCCATGAAAGGATCTAAACTCCTCTGAGAGGCCCAGAAAGAAAAACATTTCCACTTGCTGCGATAAACCTTTCTGGATGAAGACTTATGAGCAGCTACCAAAATAGACTTAACTGAGGAGGAAAGTCCGGGAGTCCTAGTAATCATGGGAACTGGGGCAGCCAAGCTGTGAACTTCAGGCTGTCCAGACTCGGATGAGGCACCCCCGATGGGTGTGAAATCACATCCTGAATGGAATCTAGGATCCAAGGTGGAACCAGAAGGTGAGACCAAAGGAAGGGAAACCATACCTGGTGAGATCAGAATGGGGCAATCAGGATCACCTTGCTCCCCAGTTGACAAGCTTTCTGCAGAAACCTCGGGATGAGAGGAACTGGTGGGTAAGCATACAGAAGATCAGGAGGCCAAGCATGAACTAGAGTGTCTCTGGCGGTGGGTTCAGAGCAAAATACCTGCTGCACTTCACGTTGGAAGGAGATGCGAAGAGATCTCAGCAAGGTTGACCCCACTCACTGAAGATCTGTTCCGCTACTGACAAATTCAGAGACCACTTGTAAGGCATCAGAATGGTCCGACTTAGCCTGTCCACTAGAATGTTGGACCATCCCGGAATGTGCATTGCGATGAGAAAGCAACTGGTGGAGATTGTCCATTCCCACACTCTCATGGCCTTGCGACAAAGAGGGTAAGATCTGGTCCCTCCCTGTTTGTTGATATATCAGACTTCTGACATGTTGTCTAATTGAATGGCAATTGTCCCCAGAGGAAGAAAGGCATGAAGGGCCTGCAATGCTAGAAGGACTGCCCTCATCTCTAGGACATTGATATGCAAGCTGGTCTCTATGGGGGACCACAGGCCTTGGACTGTCTTGTCCAAACAATGCCCCCCCCAAGTTGGGAGGCATCCGTGGTCACTATGGTTTGGACTGGGGCTGGAACAAAGGGTCATCCCTCCAAAATGTCCAGAGAGCTCATCCAGCATATGAGGGATGCCCAACACACTTGACTTAGGTGGATAGGATAGGTTAGTTGTAAATCCAACAGGGATCAATGAACCACTACAGTCCACTGAAGAATCCGCATGTGTAGCCGAGCACATGGAAGAAGAGTTATGGTTTCTGCCATTGAGTCTAAGGGCCCTCAACACTGATTCTGCTGTCGGGAGGTGAGAATGGTAAATTAGGGAGACATGCATCCGGAGGTTTTGGACTCTCTCCGAGGTCAGGAACACTTTGCACTGGAGTGTGTCTATCCTATCACCAATGTAGTCTATCACCTGTACAGGCTCTAGTAGAGATTTGGATGTGTTGATTGTGATACCCAAGCTCAGGGCAAGTGTCAGAAAGTAATCCCTGGTTTGGGAAAGTGGACGCCTGGTGAGAGCAGTAAGGAGCTAATCATCCAGGTACAGATACACCAGAATCCCCTGAAGCCTCAGGTGAGCCGTTACAACTGCCATCACTTTGGTAAACACCCTGGGGGCTGTGGTGAGACCAAAGGGTAGAGCTCAAAATTGATAATGATTGGCCCCTAGCTGGAAGCGGAGGAACCTCCTGGAGCTTCTGTGCATTTTTATGTGATAGTAAGCATCCTGGAGATCTAACGAGCACATGCAGTTGCTCTTTTGCAGGTACGGTATGATGGACTGTAGTATGACCATCCGGAACTTTTCTTTGGCAACTGACAGGTTCAGGGTAGAGAGGTCCAGAATGGGCCTTAAGTCCTCCATTTTCTTTGGCACCAAAAAGAACCTGGAGTAGAAGCCAAATCCGGACTGATCTGGGGGGACAGTTTTGATGGCTCGTTTTCCTAGCAGCTTGGAAATGTCCTGTGCTGCTGCCTCCCTTTGCATGGGTGGAACATCCGGGAGGTGTTTGGGAGATATGGAGGAACCCATGAAGGGGATAGAATATCCTTTGGATATGATTTGAAGCACCCAGTGGTCCATTGTTATGGACTCCCATGCCACTGGGTGCAAGGACAATCATCCCCCGACTGCCTCCAGAGTAGAGCAGCTGGACAACCAACCCCTCAGGGTTGCTCCCTGGGTCTGTCTGAGAATGGTTCTCAAGACCCAAAGTTTCGCGGACCCCCTTCGGCCTTTGGGCCGGCATCCATTCTGTCCCCCTCTGCCTCTAGGGGAAGAAGAGCCCTGAGTGTCCCAGGAATAATGAGACTTCCGGAACCACATCTTTTTTTGCCTTCTCTGGTTCTGGGAAAAGGACCTTTGAGGGTTAGAGAAGCGGATCCCAATGGCAGAACTGTCTTCCCATCCTTCTCACTCTGGACTAGTGTCTCCTTGATGGTCTTACCGAAAAGAGTTGAGCCGTCATAAGGGGCATTGCCAAAGGATGCCTTAAAGGGTTTGGTAAATTGGCACAACCTGAGCCAGGCGTTACGCCTTATGGACATGCCTGACTCAGCTGCCCTATCCGCTCCTTCCATCATATTTGAAACTGCTCTCAGAGTGGCCATTTTCATGGAGAATGAAGCCTTGTCCTCCTGCGATATGGACTTGGGTGGAGACTCCTCCAGCTCCCTCGTTAGGTCATGCTTGAGTCTCGTGACATGGGCCAAGTAATTCAGCGCCCTTATCGAAAAGGTAGCTGAAGCATACACCCGCTTCCCTAGGTGGTTCATCATCCGTGACTCTCAGTCAGGAGGGTGGACCGAGGAACTTTCCTGAGATAGTTCCCTCTTCGTGGCTGCTGCTACCACCATGGCGTCCACTGGGGAGCCCTTGTTCCAGGAAGGCCTGTCAATGGGGGGACTGAAAACCTTATTGGGGCACTTGGGGATCAGCTCCGTGGGATCTGGTTCCTTCCATGACCGCGAGGTGATCAAATCCACTAAATGATCCATGGGAGGGGACACCCAAGACATAGATGGGTCCATGCCAAAAGCCTCCAGAAACACAGACTCATCAGAGGAGGGCTTGGGGGCAGACCAACCTCCCCACTGGCGCAGGATCTCCATGATGTCTCCAAAGGAGACATCATCGGGAGGTGATCTTGGGGATCCCTCCCCATCATCTAAATCTGTGTCCTCGGTTAGGGACTCAGGGGAGTCCAAGTGCCTCCTCCTGCATGTATGCTTGCGAGGCACATCTCCAATGGGCTATCAGGGGAGCGTTCACAAGCCATCTGTTCCTCTGGGGGAACCATCTGGGGCTCTTCGGGCACAGACTGTCCCTCTGGTAAGACAATGGGGACTATAAACAGAGCCATGGGGGTCTGGACAGAGTCCGACAGGGCAGTCAGGGGCCTCGATCCGATGGAGAGGACCCATTCTACCACATCGAATGCTGAAGGAGAACAGACCTCCTGGGAAGCTAATAAGGAGGCCAGTCTCCCGGGGTCCAACACGAGAATCGGAGCCGGACCTGAACTGGATGGAGCTCCAAGGGAGGGAACCTGGCCTGACAACATTGGAGCTGATGGAAAAGGTTCCACTCCCTCGGATCTGACACCCAGGCTCTGGCTCTAAGAGCAGCTCGGATCCGGACTGGTCAGATCTGAGATGCTCCAGGCAGCTGTCAGCATTGAGGATGCAAGGACCATCAGCGTCGACCCCCTGACCAAGGACAACCTCGGATCCAATAACTCCGAAGCCGAAGGTCGGATTGGGGAAAGTGAAATGGGTTGAAAAAAAGGAAGTGAGCTCCCCCCTCCTGAGGGAGGGGGAGCTGGCAAGACCCCCATCATCTTATCCAGCTCCATGTCTGATAAAGAGCGGGTCGACCGTGATGAGGCCATGGATTCCGATCTGGCAGATTGGGGAACCGAGGCCCAGGACACTGAATGTGCCTCTTCCGGCTCTTGGAAGAACCTCGGAGACTGGAGCCGAGGGGAGTCACAGATTCGTGCAGACTTGCTTGGGGACGTGAGGTCTGGGGACCTCTTCCTCTTTTCCTTCATCTTCAACTCTCTCTCCCGTTCTCTACCTCTCCTCTGCTCTACTACTACAGGGTTAGATGCAGGAGTTTGAGTTCCAGCCTGGGAGGGAGGGGAGTCCAGAGGAAGAGAAGCAGGACAGGCAGTCACAGGAGCCACTGTGACTGAAGGCGAAGACGAGGAAGGAGGTTCAGTGGCAAGCAGCGGACCTTTGAGGGCCAACTTGGCCTTTCTAACTTTCAAAGCTCGGGGATTGAACTCCGCACAAATGGAGCAATCCACACTAAGGTGGGCCACACCTAAGCACAACACACACAGAGTGTGTCCATCTGCTTGGAAAAGCTTATGGCCACACTCTGTGCAGCACTTAAAGATAAACTTTTCAGCCATTCTACAAAGAAAGAAGCCTTAAAAAAGACAGGCAAAAACTTTCCTTCTTTAAACTAACAAACACACACCCACTCACCACACTAGACCATAGACAACACTAAGAGGGGAGGGGCACCACAGACAAACTACTCTAACTATAACTACAAACCAATATTCAACACCAAAACAATGGGAGGGGAGAAAGGGTACCTATACTAACCTGAATCGGCTAAAAGAACAGAGATTTTAGAAAACTTACAGTAAGAATCACCCACTGCTAGCTGGAGCTCTAGAGACACGATGTATTATAAATTGGGGCAAACGAGATCTGGGGATGGAAGGCAGTGGAGGTGTATTATGGATAAGGGGAGGAGTCTGGAGCTCGGAGCTGATGCTAGTAATTTTTGCCGGCTCGGATTCGATACGGATCCGTATTCCCACAGGTTGAAGACCAAATGAAGTAAACTACTTCAGATCTCAGATTTATTTAAAATTCAGATTAGCGCTTTCACAAATGTGCTTCTTCAGATCCTAACATAACATATTTTTCATTTTTCAACCTCTGGATATAATTCTGTACATCCAAGCATCTTTGGTAATGGCTGTCCAGGCTTCTGGCTTCAGAGATAAGTGCCCCCGACTGTCTCCAGAGTGGAGCAGTGAGGCAACTCTTCAGGAGCACTGAAAGGGCTTCTCAGAAAAAGGACCTCTTAAGCCCTGATGTTGTAGGCCACATCTTCCATTAGAGTTCCCTCCTTTGCTGCAGGGGGATTTGTCTCTCTAGGAGTCATGTAAAGATGTCATGTAAAGACTCTTGCATGCTTTGGAACCACATTTTTCTACCTCTTCTTTGTTTCCAGGAGAAAGTCCTTTGAACGTAGAGAAATATACTCCTATGGCAGATAATGTCTTCCCATCCTGCTCGGTTGTCAAAAGAGTTTTCTTCACCTTAGGGCCAAACAAGGTGGATCCATTAAATGGAGCATTGATGAATGATGTCTTAAAGGGCTCTGCGAAATCACAAAGACACATCCAGGCATGCCTTTTTACAGCAATTCATGAATCTGTGGCTCTCAAAGCTGGTCCAGAGGCATGAAAAATTAATCTCATTGAGGTTTTTGACAGGGACTGGAGGGTGGCCAATTGTGAAGAAACCATCTTCTTGTTCTCTGCAGACATGGACCCTGAGAGGGTATTGGAAACCTCCTTGATCAATTCCCTCTGAAATCTCATAATGTGTGCTAAATAGTTCAGTGACCTAAGAGCCAAGGTTGCTGAAGAATAAACACACTTCCAAAATCTGTCCAATGTCCTGGACTTTCTGTATAGGAGATGGACAGAAGAACTCTGTTCAGCAAGCTCTTTTTTGGTGGCCACTGTGACCACCACAGCATCCACTGGGGGACCCTTGCTCTAATGGGCTCTATCCTTCTGTGCAAGGAGGTACTTATGTGGCCTCTTGGGGATAGTCTCCATGACATCTGGATCCCTCCAACCCCAGTGGGAGATAAGGTCCACCATCTCATCTGCCAGGAGGAGTACCAAGGACGTAGTTGAGTTGGCTCCAAAAGCCTCATGAAACATTGACTCTTCGTGGGAAGGAGGATTGGAAGACCAACCACCATTCTGTCTCAAATGTTTGAGGATTTCACTGAAAGAGACATCCTTGAGGGACAAACTGGGGGATCTCTCCCCTTCATCAAAATCAGTTTCTATGGTTAAAGATACTGTGGGGAGTCTAAGGGCCTCCTTTCACATGTACATTTCCAAGGAGGTTCTCTGGTGGAAGATTCCGAGGAGGTATTCAAAGTGACATCAGAGTCCTGAATGAGGTCTCCAGATTTGACCAGGCCAGCTGTCCCGATTAGACAGGATGAAAAGATTCAGTATCCACAGTAGATAGATGAGGAGGGGGTGGACCCGAGGGGGGCAAGGATGTCTTGTCCACAGAGATGGAAAATGCTCTCTCCACTACCTCAAAGAGAGAGGCCATGGGAGAACCAAGTCCCAACCTGGCAGGAGCTAAAACCACCTGCACAGAAAGGAACTCAATCCTGTCTGGATGTAGAGTCCAGAGCCAAGCTGTCCAGCAGGGAGGCTCTGAGAGCAATGGATGACTCCGAAAACATCAAAATCAAACCCAAACCCCAGATATGGCAACAACGCTACAACTCTGTGATCCTTTTGACTCTGACAGACTCAAGGCAGTCTGGATCAGAGAAGATGTTGGAGTCATTGAAGGCCAATCCTTCGGGTCCGACATAGACAAGCTCAGAATTCTCAGGTCCATAGGGTCTGAAATTAGTGGATGGATCACAGTAGGAGTCAAAATCTGACACTGAATTGAGGACAGGCTCACTGATCTGATGGGAGATGGAGCTTGGATAACTCCCAACTGTATCTAGGTTCTCAGAAAATTTCTCATCATCCTGTTCACACCTGCTTCTATTAGGCTCCTAGATGACCTGAGGGATGAAGAGGTTGAGGGTAGATGAGATACGGTTCAAGGTATCTTCTGCAAGAATGATAAATGCATCCTCAAAGTAACAGGCTCTGGAGAAAATTTAGATCTTGCATGTGGAGACTTAGAGTCCTGTGGTTAAAACCAGCACAAATATCTCAATTAGAAGTAAGATGATCTGTCCCGAGGCACTCTATACACTTAGACTGAGTGTCTGAGTTAGAGATTTTGTACCCACGTGAAAAGCACTTTTTGAAGCCAGTTGGCTTATCCAACATTTTAATATAATACCACAACAAGAAACCAATGCTACAGCAAGAAAAGTATATAAATCTAAGTGGAAAAAAAGTGAAATACCAACAATGGTAATACCAATTCCAGAGAGGTATACCACAGTAAGACATAAAGAAGTACCAGCATAGCTATGTGAAAGAAGTACCTAAAAGGTAGCAAGAAAGACAAAGGGCACAAGGCCCAATGACTAGAAGTGAAGGAAATAAATAACCTGTATAATTTTAACTCCTTTTTTTACAATAAGGAACGGGAAGGAGAAGTAAATAAGTGAAAAAATAACCAAGATAAAAAAGGAAATTACTTATTTATCCTATAAACTAATCAAGCTACCAATGACCACATCTAAACACTGAAGTGACAAATAAGATCTAGAGTAATTCAGGAGAACAGAGGATTGCGGGTAAGAGGAGGACCTCGAGCTATGGAGCCAATGTCTAAAGAAGTGGCTGAAGTCAGATCAGAGACCCATCAGTTGAGAAACCATTGAAAAAGACATCAGATGACTGAATGACCATCATATATGAGGTCAATTCTAGATCCAAAAGTACAGCGGAAAGGACTGAGGTATCTTACTTTATAAAGTGCTGTATGCCTGAATAAAATAGGAATGAGAAGGAGCACATCACTCTGTTGACTGCTTGAGAATTCTGACTGTGTAGTCCTACTTTCTGCTTATGCAGATCAATAGGACATGAACTGCTGCACTAGCTTTCACAGGAAGAGCAGCTGCTAATCTACAATGGTTAACATCACATTTCTATTTCAAGAGTTACTGACTGGACTCCATAAATGTTAAGTCTGTCCTTACAGGCAAAACAATTAGCAGAAAAAGTGGAGAAACTGTGAAAGGCTACCTTCTTATATTGAGGAACATAAACAGAAGTAACTGATGGGGAAGTCCTTGCTTAGCAGTCTATACAACAAGCAAGTCTGTTCTATGGTCCTGGCTTTTGCCAACTTCTTGTCTAAATGTGTATGACGTAAAAGCCATCCTTAGAAAATGGTTAAGCATTATCTACATATAAATCATAGTTTCTTACCTGCAAAATATGACAAAGTGCATGGAAGGTCTGATGATTTGTCTCTAGTTCATCCCAGTCAAGTTGCCAGCAGTTAGTAGGTCTTATAATCAATGGTAGTCCATAAATCACAGAAGCACACACACCTTCAGATTTCAAAGCCCTTCAGAATAAAGAGAAACAGATCTTACTGGCAGAAAATGAACTCTCTGTTTGAAACAGCCTCTCATTTTTGCCTATCATATATGAAATAAGAGCTTTTTAGTTGGTTAGCAGAAATTTAATAATGTAATGCAGTTACCAAGTCATTCACTTAGAAACCTGTTTCCTCCAATGTTTAAAAATACATTTTGTTTTCTAGAGAGGAATTACACTCCCACAATCAACAATATAAAATCTTTTCATCTGACGTCGTACCAACTCCCCCTGCCCAAAGTAAGAGGTAGTTCAGAGAATGTTAAAACATTTAAAATGGAAGACTAACCAGACTCAATGCTTTCTTCTGCCGTCAAGTTAATACACTGCAATGTAGTGTGATGTACTGCAAGATAAGTTAAAGAAAGGTAGCAGGGATGGCTGGCATAAATCTCCCTAGACTCCACGGCCAACCACAAATACGGATTCCCCCACACAAATCTTCCCACAAAAAATGAGAACCAATTTATCACCCCAATGCAGTAGGTGACCAGCAACATACTGTTCACCTCCACAGTCAGCTGTTGACTGAAGAAATGTGAGCTGAATGCTTGTGTGTTTTCAGTTTTCACTCACATGGTTTCAACTGGTGACTGGCTATAGATGAGACTGGAAGGCTATGTCAATCACCAACATGCATCCACAAATTACTTCTTGCTACTCACATGGATCAAGCCATCTGCATGACAGGAAATAAATTAAGCTACATGGTGGCACCAAAAAGGCATTGATCCACTTCCTGTTAACCATTCTAAATGATATCCTACCCATTTCTACCATTCTGATACTCTTTCCTAGTCACTGCATTTGCCTACTCATATCAGTCACAAGTTAATTTCATATATGCCCCTTTCTTAAACTAACTCTCTTATAACTCAACCATATCTTAAGTAACAAAGTGTTTTAATTTTGCTTTGCATATTTACACTTAGCAACTCAGACATATTCACATTTCTGTTTTTCCTGATCTTTACATTGTGTTTCTTTGAGTGGTTTAACCATGGACACTTTAGAAGTCCATAATATGCTACCTTTCCAGGAGGATCTATTGTGAGTCCATGAGGAACATTAATTTTGCCTTCAAAACCTTGAACTTTTAATTGAGGATTAAGCTAAATTTGAAGATTTTTATTGATGAATGTTAATAATCAATTAATTGTTTATTTTATATAAATACTTAGGATGAAATATTCAAGCAGTTTTAAATAAATAATAAATACACAAAACAGTATGCATTTGCAAAGAAATGTTTGTACTACCACTGTTAAAAGTGTAGCAGTATAAGGTACTTACCATAACTGTAGATCTTTGAAAAGAGGTAACAGTAAATCACAAATGTATGGATCCACCCACAGACTGTATCCTGTTTTCTAACCATTTTTTCAGCAATGACTTCTCTACTTGAGAGGAACTTGGAAAGTACTGACATATGTGGCAAGAAACTCTCTCATATATTCCTTGTTATTCTTTGTACTCTCTTTGGTTGTTTTGTCCAGCTGAACATGTCTGTAACCATATTTTCATCTGAGAAAATGTATGAAGCCTAAAGAGTCAAATGGGTTGTGTTGCTACCTCAGGCTATCACATCAAGTTTGCAAAGGGGCTAAGATAGGGTACCCGTCCTGTTTGTTTACTTACCACATGACCATGGTATTGTCTGTGTATACCTGCAGAGGTTCTGAGGACCACAGTTGATTCAAAGCCTTCAAAGCATTGATGACAGCTAACATCTCTGTGATATTTAAGTATTTCTTTATGGCTGCAGGATCCTACAGAGCTTGCACTTTTACCCCTTTTGAAACCACTCTCCACAACATTTGAAGTGTCTGTGGTGACTGACTGGTTGGAGATCAGAAGGGGGAATGAAAGACCTGGATTGCAAACTATCTGGTTGACCCACCATCCAAGCTCCCCCTTTGCAAATCCCAGGACTAGGATCTGAGAAGATAAAAGGTGTACATGCTGAGTAGAGACTAATTTGAGATGCCATTGTATTTTCCTTATGTGCAATCTGGCCAGGGGAGGTATTAGAATCAGCAATGCCATGTGCACCAGAATCCTGAGAAGTTCCCTTGCAGATGCATGGTTTTGACTGAAGAAACTCAAGAGCTGTTAAAATAAGTCTACTTTGTCTATAGGAAGAAAGACTTTACCTAAGGCAGAGCCCATCAAACATCTCAAGAAAATCATACTGTGAGACGGGATGGGAAAATACTTCTGAAAGATTATTTAAAAATCCAGATTGAGTACAAGTTCCTTAACAGCTGCTAAAGACTTTTGACAGCTGAAAAAAAGAGTCTGCAAAGATAAGACAATTGTCCGAATATTGGAAATATGTGAAAGTCTAGAATTCTGCAGTGAATAATGACTGGAGCTAGGATTTTGTGAATACTCTTGGGCCTGTGGACAGTCAAAAGGGTAATACAGAAAACTGATAATGTAAGACAAATGCAGCAAATCTTAATAAATCTGTGAAATGCACTGCAATGGGGATGTGATAACAGGCATCCTTTAGTTCCAGAAAGTTAGAAAGGTAATCAAAGGTACAAGAAGCAGGACTGAAAACATCTTGAACTTCAGAATCTTAACAAAAAGCAATTAGAAAAGAAAGATCCAGTACAGACCTCCAGGAGCCTTCTGTTTTGGGAAGTAGAAAAATTATTGATTAAAAACCTTTGCCTAGAAAGGTGTGGGCAGCACAGGTTGTATGAATCCCTGAGACATCTAGTATTGCAGAAACGATGGAAAAAGAGAGATCTGGTTCCTTGGACAATAGCAAATGCTTTGGAAAGGGGGGAGACATCCCCATTGCCAAATGAACCCCTTCTGGATTACCATCAGAACCTAGCTGTCTGAAACAATTTGATGCCACAAGACAAAGTGAAGTAACAAAGACACAGACTGGTTGCCAGATTTGGAGTGGGGAAGAACCTGAACATACAGATATTCATGCTAACTGAATGGACTATCCTTGATTATTAGAGGTTTTTCCTTTCTTTTTAGAGTGTCCTTTCCATTGCCTTTTAAAATCAAATTTGCTGGCTCCTTGCTACTTAAATTGCTTACTGGAGAAGGAGCTAAGAAGAAAGTGAAATTACTAATTGTTCTGGAAAACGATGGCTGAATAATCTGAGAGACTTCTTGAATTTAGTTTGCTCCTTTTGCCATACATTTTAATCATCTCATATCCAGTAGAGCTGATCAGAACCTCTTAATGTAAAGGAGAATTTAAAGTCTCACATTTAACATCATCAGTACCATTTTGAGAAAGAAGCCAAACACATCTCCAAAAGACTAATACCAAAGCAGCTGCAAAGGAAGAATTGGTAGCATCAGCAAATTATGCTTAAGCACATGAGAAACAGCTGTCACAGAAGCATTTAATGAATTCTTTACAAAGTTGGCCATTAACTTCAGCATTTTCTCAAACAATATCAATAAAAACATTAATATATGAGCTTGACAGTTGAAAATTCTGAAAGGTAAAAGTACTAGGAGAATACATTTTCTTCCCCAACTTATCCATTGCTTTCTCATCCTTGTCTGAGGGACTGGGGTTAACAATTGTGACTTGTTTAGCAGAAGCAGATTTGGACAGAGAAATTACTGCTGGGTCTGCTTCAGAATTAGAAAACAGGGGTGCACTGTCGAATGTGTCATATTTCCTGTGGGCAGGAGGCTGGTCATTTGCTAAGGTAGAAGCAGTGAGAAAAACATTCTCTAATGAAGTGAAGACAGGAGGGATAGCCATATATTTCAGCATCACTAACTGAAATAAATCATTATTTTTTTGTGCCACAGGAACTTCACTCTAAGTGAGACAAATTTCCTGAAGTATAACCATCCCTCCTGCAATGTGTGCTCTTCTGACTGAAATTCCCTGTCAGAAAGGGAAGGAACTCCTTTCATTTGCTTGCCTAAATAATGGGAGGGCAGAGAAAAAGCATTACTAATTTTCTTGCAAATTCCAGTACATCTGCTTTGTCCATAGAAATAGAAGCATGAGACTGAAAGATTTTCTCAGTAAACAAACTCTCATTGAAAACAGACTGAGTCATAGTAGGCACACTAGTTCCACCTCCCTATCGTGGCCAAGGAAAGACCTTAACCAGCACCTTCCCCTGACACTGGCAAAAGTGTCTCTCCCTTGCCCACCAAGGGCATCCTTACAACCACAGAGGATGTGGTCATGGTCTTTGGTGGTTGAAAAAGCAATACCAAGAGGACTGGGGAAAAAGATGGGTAGTCTGAGTAACAACAAGCAGCCACAACAGAGTCATCCAACAATGGCTGAGGTGGAATAGGAGCCATATTGATACCAAAGACTCCTTAGCAACTTTCTTCTTTTTGTATGCAGTGGAAGGAACTACCGCAGAGACAGGAGGCTGTTCCATAAGTAAGCTATGGAAGATATACTGAAAGCAGAAAAAAAAGAGTCTGGACATGTCATAGAACAAGTGGTTCTGAGGTAAGTAAATCACTGATAGGTCCCCACAAGCACAGCATTGTGCTCCAAACACACAAAACTTACAAATTCAAGTAAAAGTTTAGTCAAAAGAAAAACTTTTCTTTACAAAAAGTTCACATAAGCATACGCATAACTAGTTCCTTAAACATTAAATGACAGTGACAAGAATTTCAGTTTCCTGGCTAAAGCTCAATATTTTGACAGAAAAATACCAGTTTTCCCTATAAAACAAAATTCAGTGGAAGGCTTTCTTCAATGAGGACTTACCTGTCCAGCTTTTGAAGATTGTTAGTTGACTGACAGTTCCACTGGGTCATCTGAAGGAGTGCTCTCTTTGGTGGCAAAAAAAGTTCTGAAGCTTTTCACGCTCCACCTGTCTTTGTATGGAGGTCTGCTTGAGCTCCTGGCAGTTGCAGTGCAAACAAGGTACACTTAACTTTGAGAAACTGTCTTTTTGCAATGGGGCAGCATCCATATAGCTTATGCTACTGCATTCATGATCCATGTTTGGACATCTAAACATAACAGCTCTTAAAGATATTCACATAAACATACTATCCTGCAGAGTTATGCCAAATCAAAATATTCAGTACTTCAGGCAAGTTGCCTTTGACAATATGGCAGTCTACAGCAGGAACATTATTTAAACTTTAGGAGAGGTGAAGGAAATGATAAAGCTAAAATTGCCAACAAGGAAACAAAATCAATAAAAATAGGACAGTCACTATGGTTCTCAAATCAGGTGTCAAGGAGCATTAAAGTGAAAAGTATAAAAATAGTATAATAAAACAACAGGAATGGGAAACAGAAAAAAGACAAAGACTGCAGTATCAGATAAAACAAAAAGGACTAAGGAAAGGCTTTATGACGCAAAGGACTAGACAGAAGGATAATCAACTATGTCAGAAAGGTTGTAAAAACTTATTTATGAATACTTTAATGATCTAAGACAAATGAAAAGGGAATATCAACAATTCTTAAAGGGAACACAATGTGGAAAAAATGTGGTAAACAAAAGGCAGCAATAATAAGTAGAAAATTATTTTCAGCCATGTTGAAATACAAGGAGAAAGAATGAAACAAAATATGATAATTGATAGAGTTGCATAGTTGACAAAAGGCCAGTCGCATAAGAAAGGTGTCTAAATAAAGTCTTAAAACTGAAACTAATCCATATAATTGGGCTATATGACATTAATCTCAGAATTCTAAAAAAAATGATATGCTGAATAAAGTAGACCACCACTTACCAAAGCCTTTAAAAATATGGGAGGACTGAATAAGATCAGGGGACTTCAGGCAGATGTGATTCTACTTCAGAAGTGGAATCAACAGAAAGGTAATAAACCACATCCCAGATAGTTTAACTGCAGTGCTTTTAAAGCTGATGGAATCACTTGAGAAAAATAATGTGCTGAGTTCATCATGTGCAGTGAAGCAAGAGATCTGAGACAATATGCATTCCAGATAGGACCCTGAAAAAAAGGAACCATTTTGGTTATTTTTTTATTTGTTTATATAATTTTGTTTTTGCTTTCATGGCTATAGGAATTTGTTAATGCAGGGTAATGCAGACTTTATTTTTCTGAAGGAGAGCTAACTAGGGAACAGAACACTGGAAAAAAATCACAGCACAGCATGCATTATGTGGAGTTTTAAAAGAGAAGTTGTAGTATACCACTGAAATGAATGAAAACAAATAAAGAGTTAAGCAACTGAAAGCCAGTTCTTAACAATCCATACTGTATAACATCAACATATGTAAGACATCACACACTCTAAGAATCTATATTAATGCTGCCAGCTTGCTGAAGAACATCAAAACAGTTACTCTGTCAGTGTTATATACATAAGTACTGTCTACTTATTACAGCAGAATAAAGGCATGTTAATTGCTGTACAAAAGCAGTTCTGCAGACAGGCAACCTCAACCTCTGATTAAAAAATATACTAACCAGATGGTCATACTACCTTGGTGGTAAATGGAATACTTGGTCTCACCATCTAAACAAGTGGGTTTTTTATCATCCATGGTAGTGCTACCTGGGCATGTTACATTTCTTTTATTTCTAAGCAGCGGTACTGGGGGCATTGTTCCCTGACATATAGTACCCAGACATGGGTTACAGAGGGGTAAAGGCCCCTGGTCACACATACAGTTAATGATTATTTATTCTTTTTTACAAGTTTATTACTAGCTTCCTATTGAAATGTCAGCACTTGAAATGCTGAGTGCTGACAAGCCAAAAAAAAAAGACCAAAAACTCAGGAAAAGACCTAATCTCAAACACTGCTCTTTTTCTTGAAACTTGTTATTTAGAGAAGGGCAAACCCCCCTGCACTCACCCCCCCCCCCGAACGTATATATGCCACCTCCAAAATTACTACACCTCATAGAAAAGGGACTATTACAAGAAATGGTCATCTCAGACTATATGTGAGCCTGTTTTTTAGCCATTCAGTCTCTCCATTTAGGGACTTGCTCAAGTGGGTCTTGACATTTGTTTATTTATTAGGCTTGGACTCACTCATTTATTAGACTTAGTATTACTTTACACTCCCTTTAAGTTCTCATGAATGTTGCTTGTAAATATGTAAATATGTAAATAGCTTACTTTTATTCTTCTGTTGTTGCTTTGTTCTCTACTTAGCTACTAGTCATGTATCTTGTGTTCTATTTCTCCTTGCAACATTGTCTCACCTTGTATTACAATGTTAACAATTCTTCTGTAACTTGTTACTGTTTACACTAAATACTGTAACTACTTGTGGAGCTTTTCTCCCTGGGCCTCCGCTGAAAACAGGCACCGGTGGTCCAGTTGGACAATCACGGTAAACAAATGTCAAATAAATAAATTACTTGACATTTAAATATTGATGCTTCATCACTCAATGTTAGATGAATAAATGCAATGTTGCACATGGGAGAAAATATGACTTTTTTTGAGGACATAAATACTTGCAACACAGTCAAGATAGAAAGTTGTAAAGATAGGATGAGAGAAGACTCAAAGTTAGAAGGGTGGACACCTGTGAGATGGTTTAGCTTCAATGTAAAGAAAGCACAGTTGTGTTTAACACACCTTGTAATAGCTGAGCTTTGATAAGAGGATAGTACAACAATAAAATATAACATTTGGATTTACTTATGTTATGTACTCTTCTTTTTTCAGCCAGCTATCATCAGCTATGCCTGTATCCTTCTTGTTTCATGCCAGTATTTCAAGGAACCCCATTTAGAATGCAAGGCACCCACATTTAGCCAACATCACTAGGAACATTTTTCTGCTGGTCATTGAGCCCCTTTTGGCTCTTACAGGGAGTTGTGAATTTAGTAAGCTGCTGTTCTTATTGCTTATTCTAAAAAAAAATGAAGTTATGTACTTACCATAATGTTCCATCTGTGTTGTCCATCTTTATTTATCCTTGACCGATGGGTTCGGTTCCAAATATTGGAACCGACTCGGCTATTACAACAGCCTGCGAGAACCAAAAATCTCTCGAGCTTAAGTCCTACCCAGAACGCTCTTCTCCAATTTACCTCAGATCAAGTTTGCAGATATAAAACAGCAGAAAACATAATCCTAACAACACCTTTATAGAGACCATATCTGGTGTCATATATGAAAAAATGCATACTAGGACCATAATTCATTCAATAGCCTACGCACATCCAATAAATGCAAACAGTATTCACCTTTATTTGAGAAATCAGGAAAGAATAGTGGTAAGTTGATTGTCTGATTGACATTTGCTTCTGACACCACTTTTTGGTAAAAAAGAAGGGTTCGTTCTCAAGGAGACCCTGTCTTTGTGAAATATTAATTATGGTGGTTTGTAAGATAAGGCCTGAATTTTCAAAATTCTTTTGGCAGAAGTAACTGCTGCCAGAAATATAGTTTTCTAAGATAAGAATTTCAGGTCACAGTTGGCAGCAGGCTCAAAGGGGGAATGTACTATTGTCTGTACTACTAAGTTTAGATCACAAGGTGCAAATTGATCCTTATATGGAGGCTTTAACATCAAGGTGCTTTTTTAAGAACACTTTGCAAAGTTTATGAGAAATTAATGAATATTTTTGAACCCATTATAAAAATTTGAAATTGCCATTAGTTGAACCCTGATAGTAGAGGAAGAAACTCCTTCTTCAAAGAGCAAAGCTAAAAATTCCAATACTTTGTCAATGGGAGTGGAGAAGGGATCAATGTTATTATCACAAGCTCAGTATGAAAATCTCTTCCATTTACTATTGTAAAGTCTTCTGGTGGAAGGTTTATGGGAGCCCAAGAAAATCCTATGAACTAGAGAAGAAAGATTATTATGCCTGGCAATCAATTGAACTGGAGAAGCCAAGCCGTGAGCTTGAAGTTTTGAAGGTTTGGGTGAACTAATCCCTCTGGATGGGATAGACGATCTGGATCTGGGTCCAGACTTCACGATTGTTGAATCAGATAAGGCCAAAGAAAGGGGAACCAAATCTGTCAAGGCCAGAAGGGGGCAATGAGGATAACTTTGCTCCTCAACCTGACTGCTTTCTTTAGAAATTGAGGAGTTAAAGGGATTGGGGAAAGGTGGACAAGAGTCCAGAGGGCCAATTGTGCAGGACAGTGTCCTTCAGGGACTCCCCCAGATGGGGGACCAGGGTGAAGTGGCTGTTGCACTTGTTGTTCAGGGGAGATGAAAACAGGTCACAGCAAGGCTGGCCCCAGCAATGAAAGATCTTTTCTGCCACTTTGGGATTGACAGACCACTCATGAGGCAAGAGAATGCATCTGCTTAGTTTGTCTGCTATCACACTGGAACTCTCTGAAATATGCATTGCTATCAGAAAGTGGTTGGAAGAGACTGACCACTGCCAAACCCTGAGAGTTTATTGACAAAGGGGGCACAACTCGGATCCTCCCCGCTTGTTGATGTACCAAACCACTGACATATTGTTTGTTTGAATCATAATCATTCCTAAAGGGAGAGTAGTTTGAAAATCCTACAAGCTGGCCTCCATGGGGGACTAAGTGCTTGGACCACCTTGCCTAGATAATGACCCCCTATCCCATCTGGGAGGCATCTGTGGTCACAATGGCTTGGGGTTGACACAGGACAAATGGGCCCAAGAGAATTTCCTCTCAGTAAATCCACCAAGCTAGGTCCTTTTTGCAATGGTTGGTAATCAAAGTCTGATCTGGCATTGGATGACAAAGTATGGACCACTGAGATGTCAAAGCCAATGTAGAATTCTCATGTGAAATCTTGCTAGAGAAACTAATGTAATGGCTGCCTCCATCGAACCTAAGGCTTGTAAAACTAGTCATGCTCTCTTGTTTCTGATAATTTCTTCCACTTGGGTCTTCATCTTCTGCAGTGTCAGATAAGGTAGTGAGGCTATGAACGAATTGGTATTTTCTGTGCCTATGAACTCTAAAGTTTGTGTTGGAGTCAGCTGTGATTTTTCATAATTTATGGTAATCCCCAGATTGGCGCAGATGTGGAGAATGTAATCTCTTGCTTGTTTTAGTAGATGCCTGGTGGGGGCAGTACTGAGCCAGTCATCTAAGTACAGAAACACCCGGAATCCATGCAGTCTCAAGTGAGCTGCTACTACTGTCATGCATTTGGTGAACACCCTGGGTGCTGTGGTCAGACCAAAGGGCAGAGCTCTGAACTGAGAATGACTGGCTCACAGCTGGAAGCAGAGAAATCTCCTGGAGTGCATGCCCATTTTTATGTGGTAATATGCATCCTGGAGATCTATCGAGAACATCCAATCGTCCTTCCCTAGAAAAGGGAGACTAGACTGAACCAAGACCATCTGGAATTTTTGTCTGTTGAACAGACTTGTTCAAAACACTTAGATCCAAAATTGGTCTCCAGTCCCCTGTCTTCTTTGGCATCAAAAAGAATCTTGAGTAAATTCTGGATTCTATCTGGTCTGGTGGGAGCTCTTGGATGATTCATTTTTTCTAGCAGTTTTTGAATTTTTAGAACTGCTGTTATCCTCTGACTGGGTGGAACGTCAAGAATTTTGTTGGAGTTTTGTGGAAGAGAAATGAAGGGTATGTGTATTCTCTGGTTATAATCCTTTGTACACAAACATCCACAGTTATCTGGAGCCAGACATGTTGGTGCAAGGATAAACACTCCCCTACTCTACCATAGTTAGTAGACTAGATATATATTTTTTTGATTTCCCTTCCTTTTCCTCTATCAAAAAATATAATGTGTGTATGCACATCTATCTTTATAATGCTTACCTTTTCTGTGACTATATAGTGTGTGTGCACGTGTAGTCGTACTTACTTGTTTTTTGTGGATATTGTGGCTGATAAGGGCAGAGGCATTTCTGGGTTTAAGAAATGCCTTAAATGTGAATGAAAGCTACCAAATTCTGACAAACATTCTCTATGTGTTTACTGCCTGGGCCCAGTGCACTTAAAGGAAGATTGTTCTATCTGCCATAGCTTCAGTCACCAGGCCCTGGTAGAAAGGAAAAACAAACTAATTTTGAAGGGGTATGATAAAATCCACCTTTGAAGAGGCCATCTCTGGTCAGGAGAAGAAAAGTAAAATCAATGTTTTATTCAAGTCATCTTCTTCTTCTTCTGTTTCAAAAACTGACAAGTACAAGAAAAGGAGTCAATCGGTGCCAGTTTCTCCCACAGATGTGACTACCAAGAGGCTTAAAATGTCAGTTCTCTCTGTTAGTGTGGAACCTGTATGAACATTGATGAATACTTCTGTACCACCCTCCGTGCCAACAGTTTCTCTTTCACCAGTGCCAAAGTTGTCAGCACAGACTCAAAGCCTATCCACAGAACCGATAGATAGCCTCAGTACCACCTGTTTCTCCAGTACTGACGTCTTTGGTGCCTATGGAAAATGTTGAAATCTCATTTCTAGACCATCCAAAGACCAGATATTCTCCATCCATTGACCCTTCTGCAGGCCAATTACATAGTCGTTTTCTGGAATGTACAAGGTCCCCTTCTACCCAATCAATTCATTCCACCAAATGTTTAACAGAAACAGATGTGTTGAGATTGGTAGATCAGCTCCTGGTGGTGAGGGGAATCTCAGGTGTATCCTCAGCTCCAGCCCCTCCTGGTGCTGGAACCCTTCCTTCTTTCATCTCTGACCTCTGTTGAGGCATTAGAGATTCGAGCTCCGACCTTACCAGTGCCAGCTGCCTCAGTTCTGGCTATTGCTCCATCTCTGATACCAATTCCTACCCTGAGCTCTTCAGCATTTTTGGATCCAGAGACCTCTTGGGGTCAGGGCTACACTGTCAGTTCTGAGGGGCGAGATGCCACTCCAATTTTTTCAGAGCCATCTCTGCACCTTGGGGGCTTCTGCACATGTTAGCTCGACCCCAGCTTTGGCTTTAGGAGTTGTCTCTTTGGAGAGAGGGGAGACCATGGTTCCAAGGCAGTCTTTCTCAGTTCTGGGCTCTCTTCCCTCTTCGGGGAAACCAGTTTTCCAGGCCATGGAGAGGGCCCTGTCCTCTGTGAGCATTCAGTCAGCTCCACAGCTGTCAGAGCTGATTCCTGGTCCTCTGCCTCATTCAGAGCCTCTATCAACTCCAATACCAGGACAGTGAACACTGAAGCTGCAGGAATTAACCTGTTCAGGTTTTAGCCTCTTCTGACACCTCATCAGATCAACCCACTGAAGAGGTTCTTCAAAAGAAGAAGTGTAAGAGGAAACACCTAGATTCCCAGAGGAATCTATTACAGAGGACACTGATTATGATGAAGCGGAGGGTTCCCCATGGTCACCCCTGGAAGACATCTCCTTTGGAGACATACTTCACATCCTTAAGTAGAGGAATGGCTGGATGCCCCGACAACCCTCCACAGAGGAATCAGTGTACCTGCAAGAGGTTACTGCTCGACCATCTACTTCTTGGGTAACTCCACCTGCTGACAAACTCATTAAGTTGATCTCGCAGTGGGCATGGATGGCTCCTGACACAGTAGAACCCATCCCCAAGAGACCAGACAAAATTCTAACTGCTCTCAAGGATCATCAGTTTTGGGCAAAGGGATTGGCAGTAAATGCCATGATGGTAGCAGCGGACACAAAAAAAAGAACTGGCAGAGGAAAGTTCTGCTATCCATCCTCCTAATACAGAGTCTCAGGCAATGGATGTTTATGCATCACCCTTTTCTTTATGGTCTTTGAACTTTATGGCACACTTCACCAGACCTCAAAGGGATTTGATTAAAGAGTTATCAGATACCCTGGCTAGGGCCGTATCTGACAAAGTCCATGGCAAGGTTGCTTCTCAGTTGACCACCCATCTTAAATTCGTCCATGAGGCTCATAGCACATGCAGATGAAGGGATGACTAGAGCAACGGGATCGGACATAACCATAAGGGGAAACACCTGGATGCAGTTATGCAAATTTGTGGCACCATTCAAGTCTTCCCTGGTATGGAAAGAAAAACTACCAACGATGGTAGTAAAAACACCAAAGTGTTAAAGAGGGATATGGAAAGGAGCTATTAGAAAAAGGTAGTTACACAGGAAATGCAGTAGTAAATACTTAAACTAGAAAAGGTAGCAAACTATCAAAAGCAAAGAATTCACAAGAAAAATATAAGAAATAATTCACTTAGCTTGAGAGCTATTGGCAACGCGTCTGTCACACAAAGCAGCAAATGGGATCTGAAGTAAATTGGAGAGGAGTATTCTAGGTAGGACTTAACCTCAAGAGTTTTTTGGTTCTTATGGGCTGTAGTAATGGCTGAGTTGGTTCCAATATTCAGAACCAAACCAATATGCCAAGGATTAAATAAAGATTGTCAACATCAGATTAAAACATTTGTAATAAAATGCTATACATTCTTTAGAGGGAGGGGAAACTTTGTTAACTTTACTAGATAATTTTCAAGTTTATTTAAGCACCAGAAACCAGGCACTAAATAGTATAAACAACATAGAAATCCCAAACAATAAAATAAAAATGATTTAAGTATGAGTAAAAATGTTAGCAGTTAGTTATATCAAATAAATACGCTTATAACTCTGCTTTGAACCCAGTAAAAATAGATGTACCCTAGAGCCAAGTAGAAAGAAGGTTCCATTAAAAAAGGTGTTTGGTAACTAAAAGTGCAGATATTAGAGGATTCAAGATTGTACACTGCAACCAGAAGTCCCTGAGAATTGGAGTGGCATGGGTTGTACCAACGTAAATGTTCTTGTAGGTATGGTGGAACGAAGTCATGAAGGGCAAGACAAACCAAGACAAGGATTTTGCAAATAATACGCTGTCTTACTGGAAGCCAATGTATGTCCCATAGAAGAAGGGTGATGTGGTGGTGTCTTGGAGTCCCTGTAAGTAAATAAGCTGCAGAATTTCATACTAATTGTTTAGAAAGCTCACAGTTTGGAAGACCAACATATAGTGTATTACAGTAATCTAAATGGGAAGAAACCAAAGTGTGGGAGGAATTAGATATTTGATAAGGGTGATATTCCACAGATGGGAACAGGAAGATTTGATAACAGCTAAGATGTGGTCCTTGTGTGTCAGACTGTCATCAAGAATCATGCCAAGATCACACAATTTCCATACAAAAGTAAGTTTGTCACCATAATAAAATACATCTGCTTACAAAGTAGACAGAGGAGAGTCCCTCAAAGTAGCATGAACTAATAATGCTACAGTTTAAATGGTTCTGAGTTTAAGCCACTGATAATCCAGTCATAAATACATTCCAGATCATGTGAAAGGGATTCCCAATCAAGTTAGTGACATGAGCAATGGACAGTTACAGAAACTCCTTAAACACATTCTTGCAAAAGCCTGTCCTACTCGTGGACTGTGCTTTCAACTTGCACTGTTTTGTGAAAGTGTTTACTGTACACTATGTGCTAGCTTTTAAATTTTATTGTGCTGAAACATTCCTGAAATATGCTGTTATAATGGACTGTGTTCATATTGTGCCTTTCAGACAGTTAAAATAGTTATCATATCAAAAGACAATACAACTATATGGCCATTTAGACAGTCTCCTTATCGAATAATATGAGTTCTTTCACTTTACTTGAGTGAAATAAAATGCTGATCATTTTTCTGACTTAATTAGTCCTTCTAATATAATATCTGAGTTGCCTGTGTACACCTTGTTAATGTAGATGGCGTTCTCCGTCAGATTTGCAAAAATGAATGCTAACATGATTGTTGAATGGACTGATTCATAGCCAATGTTGTAACTTTTGGCATGTAAAAAAAAATTGTTGACAATGACACCCATTTGTTGAAGAACTCCACATAAGATGGTTTGTATGTAAGAGTGAATAACTTTTATTTTTTTCTGCTGGAGGTAAAAGCAGTCAGAAAATGTGAGAGATATTGCAAATCCACTATTTCTGTTGGGTCAAAGGAAGTTAACCTTCCAATATAAAATTCACATCCCAAAGGGGAAAAGGAAAGCCTTAACAGAAGGTTGTACTGGAAAGATTGGTATCGAAGCACAGATCCGACAGATAAAACTCTGAATAATAAATAAGGTAAATTTGAATAGCATTAATAGTTCTATATACTCTAGTAACCATGGTATCAGACACCGCAATATTTTCTTATATTAGCTTT